>NC_064816.1:122749703-122931313 GCF_023721935.1 Panthera uncia
TCTTCTTCAATATCTTTGATGCAAAACAGTTTTCTGTGAACTATTTTGACAAGTGCATGATTTCACTTAACTTGATATAGATATTAAATGTATTTAAATGGTTTTTGAAAATTCAGCAACATTCAGTTAGAGAAATAGATAATTATTAATTTTCCTGATTAGGAAACATTCTTTTTAAAAAAAACAAAAGATATTATAATTCTGCCTGGTCTGTCTTTCTCTACTTGCCCTTGGGCTTACTTGCGTGGCCAGTTTTATTACCAAGAAAAGATTGAGTTTGCCTGATACGTATTTAAAAGTTAAACTTTAAAACTTACTGTAGATTTAAATTTGTGAACTTCAGTGGTTTTTGCAGTGAAACCTTTGCTAATTTAAAGTTGCATGCTCTGCAGCATCTCTGATTTGGGTTGCTAAATGTACATGAAACTGCAATTGAGTCACTCAACAAAGGATAATAGTATCTTTCCACTGAAAGTTTCAGAAAGTCACGGTTTAATATTTACCACGGAACCATACCTTTCTGTAGTAAAATTGGAGTAAGGGAAATGATTGTATTGCTTATAGCCATTTAGGCTGAAAGACAGTTGAAAACTTTTGAAATATTGCCAAGACATTGTTACATGTTTGGTCCCTGGCTAATGATTTTGTAGTGTTGAAATCATAGCTCATTTACACATCTTTTCACATTTCTCTTAGTCGTTGGCGCGCTAGGTCTTCTATGGATTTATGTATCTCTTGTGTGTGGCTCCTCTTCTTTGCACTCATCTTTATCTAGAGATTGACTAATACCTCATTCTGTTGATACAGCCAGTAATTTCTGTGCAAACTTATTATGTGCAATATTTTTAAATCCTAAGAAACGTGTGCTTTTGTTTTCATTTGACTTCTTTAGTTCTGCACTTTTTGCATTCTACTCCATATGAGTATTAATCCTATGGATACATTAAAACTAGTAAATGTCTCATAAAACATTGTGTGTGAGTGAGAGAAATATAATATTTACAATATAACGTCAGTTGTCACTTTATTGTTAAAAGTTTATTCTGTAGTCTGGAGCTATGGAGGATATATAAACAATGGGGCTGCTTATGCTGACCATAGACCATATTCCAGAAATTATTTTTGACCTGAAACCCTGAAAAACTCTTACTTTCTTATCATCCTTCCCTCACAAGTTTTTGTAGTTTAAAGATTTTGTTAATTATGATTTTGATGTATTTGCTTGCTAGGAGCAAGTATTCTTTCCTCTTTAGGCCTGATTGGGAAAAAGAGATTTTACATAAAGCTATATTTGTTAATAATCGTCTTTAATTTTCAAACTGAAGAAAATGGAATTATTCTATTAATTTATGAATCTTAATTATTTCCTGGAAGATATACCTACTACTTTTTTTTTTTTTTAATGTTTATTAGTTTTTGAGAGA
Source organism: Panthera uncia (assembly GCF_023721935.1). NCBI lineage: Eukaryota > Metazoa > Chordata > Mammalia > Carnivora > Felidae > Panthera > Panthera uncia. The sequence goes on from NC_064816.1 coordinate 122,751,128, forward strand.
GAGCAGGGGGTGGGGCAGAGAAGGAGGAAGAGAGAACGGGAGCACTGACAGCTCCGAGACCCATGCTGGGCTCAATCTCATGAACCTCAGGAACCATGAGATGATGACCCAAGCTGAAATCAAGAATTGGTGGCTTAACTGACTAAGCTACCCAAGTGCCCCATCTACCTCTTTTGCTTGATAAGAAAATGGCCATACCTTGAATTTTGGTCTGAGGATTATCTGTAGCCTATGAACAGAACAAATGCAGCAAAAAGCAAAAACAAAAAACCTCAAACAGGATTAACTTTACATTGTCAGCATCTGTCACCTTTTTCTTCTGGGCCAGATTACCCCTTGTTTTCCCATTCTGAACATTGATTTGAATGTCCCCTTTTTTTTTTTTTTAAACCTCCCTTTTGACTCTTTGGTATAATTTTTGCAAGGAAAAAATGGACCCTGAGTCATGCACACCTTAGATACAAACTAAATATCAAAAATATACTTAGGTAATCTATGGGGGTATGTGTATTATGTGTGTATAGTTTGATATATAAGCAACTGGAAGGCCAGGAATCAACATAAAAGTTTTCTCAATAACTTACGCATTTTCTTCTTTTTAGTCTGTACAGGTGTATGGTAAAAAATAGAAAACTGTATTTAAGAAATGATCAATACAATAGCTTAATCTATCTTCCCTACACAAATCGATACATGAAATCTACCAGTCTTTTTTTTCCTTCTGGGCAAAATAGTAATATCTATAACGTGACTTTTAGTCTTTTTCTTGAATGAATTTTTGTAATTCTTCAAGTTTTCTGGATTGAATATGTCTTGACTTAGATACTATAGGGCATATAGTAGCCATGAGATTTTTTTGGTGTTCCAGAATTGGCATAATTAACTCCTGATCTGACGGTTGGTTTTAGGCAATTGTTTGTGCTATGAGTTTCAGTTTCAATTCTGAGATTAGTTCTTTGAGAATTCAGGTTGCTGAAGGACAATTAAAAATTTGTACATTCTTAGGGTAGTTATTTTAATTTTCTGAAGTGAAAGTTTATTTAGCAATTAAAAGAACACACTAGGAAAGAAGATGTTGGTACCACCAGTAGATCTCCAAAGTTTTTATATTTATGTTAATTCAATTCCAGATGACAGATTGAGTATAATCAACCATGATTGTTTTCCCCCTTTCTTGGTCCCAATAACAGAAAATATAAGAATGAAGTCCTAAAAGTTCTGGAGAAGAGGAGGATTTTTGAGACATTCCAGGAGGGAATAAAGCAAAAGGGATTGGATTGAGAGAAAAGAGAACCATGGCCAGGTATCCTAGAGACACTTTAAGGCTCAGATTTGGGTGGTGGGGGTGCGGGGAGACAAAAGGAATGGGCCAGTGTTCAGTCATGCTGATTAATTGAAGAACTGCATTGGGAACCCCTGCCCTTCTTTCCTCCAGCTAAACTGCTATTAACTGAGATAGCTTTTTCTTTAGGGTAAAACCTAAAACAATAAATTTTCAAGGAAACATTATCCTATTCCCAGGGAGGCTCCTCAGTGAGGGTATTGGGGTGCTATAGAAAGTAGAGTAGAGGTGAAGTAAATTTTCGCTTGGGGAAGGGAAGGATGAGTAATGACACCATTCCACTCCCAGAGTAAAGCCTCCTTACTTGGGCATGTGTAGGAAACAATAGCTTCTGTAAGCCATCCACATACCTGCAGGTGCCTGCTGGTTGAGATGCCCTGACAACTTACACAGAACCATAGCTTCTGTTCAAATGGCTATCTAATTGCTGAGGAAACTTGCTTTTCACAGCAATCTGGAATTTGATGTAGTCCTTCATAAACACAGGTGTCCAAGGAATATCAGACATTTAAGGAAAACCCAACATCCAACCCTGACAAAGAACTATAATTCAGGGAATAATTGTGATACTAGGAGATAATTTAAATTTAAAAAATTTAGTAGTACTAGACTTATGATAAAATATTTCATCAGTGAATCAGGCAGAGGCCCTTGTCTTACTTAACCTGCTTCTCCCAAGATTTCTTTCCATGTGATGATGGTGTCAGACAGGATAGATGAAGCGGTATGAATTTACATGAACATCAACTACAACCAAAGTCACTGGAAGATAACTGTAGATGTGTGGTATATATGTTCCCTATCATGCAGGACTTACTTGGACCCTTCTACAAAATTCAGATTCTCCTCTCAACTTTGCTACTCAAACTCCTCCCCTGCTTTTCTCCAGACCTTGCTGTATGGGGAACTACCTAGTGAAGAGCAGAATTTGCCACCTCTAAATATGCCTTTTAGGTCTAAAAAGTATTTTAGGCTGATTACTTTTCTTAAAAAACAAAAACAAAAACTATAGACATGGGAGACGCTCTGAAAAACAAGAGGATGTTTTTGTAAAAGATATTTATATTTGAAAGGAAAATCTCAATTTGTAAGGGTGTCTCCCCTTGTACTAGGAAGAGGAAGATAACTAAATCACTAGAAACTCTGATGAATGGAGAAGACGTGGACTTAAACCTGTGTAATAACCTTACTCTTCTTTACTGTGCTTTATCTGAACATCTTCCATAACTGGCTCCCCCAACCATAACATCTTTTGTCTTTCTCTCGAGATGGTTGGGCCATTTTGGAAAGTTACTCAGTTTTCCTGAGTGTCTCACATGTATACTGGAGGTATACATGTTATTAAATATCTTTGGTTTTTTTTCCTGTTAATCTGGTTTTTTAATTTTTTTTAAATTTTTTTGGGGCGCCTGGGTGGCGCAGTCGGTTAAGCGTCCGACTTCAGCCAGGTCACGATCTCGCGGTCCGTGAGTTCGAGCCCCGCGTCAGGCTCTGGACTGATGGCTCGGAGCCTGGAGCCTGTTTCCGATTCTGTGTCTCCCTCTCTCTCTGCCCCTCCCCCGTTCCTGCTCTGTCTCTCTCTGTCCCAAAAATAAATAAAAAACGTTGGAAAAAAAATTTTTTTTTATTACAGGGTGAGGGATGGGGAAAGAGGAGTCTCAGTCAAGAACCTAGAGAGGAAGAGGGAAAATTATTTTTACTCCTCCATGCTAGATAATTTGTTGTGCAGTCCTATTTATTGTTATTCATTATAATAATAGGGTGCCAGTGCTTACATTCTAGTGGAAGGAGACCTGCAATAACCACAACAAATAAGTAAATTACTATGTTAGGTGATAAACTCTACAGAAAAAATGTAGCACGGAGGAGGGATATGGGATATTAAGAGGGCAGGCAGATCAAGCAATTTTCAACAGGATGGCCAGTGCAGGCCTCACTATGAAGGTGAATCTGCACAGGTTTGAGTTATTTGCATGGAAGATGGAAGCATGTGAGAGAAGTTCTAGGAACAGCAAAGAAGCCAGTGTAGCTAGAGGTCAGTGAACAAGGAGAGTAGCTAGACATGAGTTTATAAATGTGGTGAGGATTAGGAGCATATCACATAGGGCTTTTGCCTTTTATAAAGAAGTTGGCCTTGCAATGTGATGTGATAACTGAGTTATGAACAAATAAATGACTTTATCTTCCATACATGTTAGGTCATTTTAGCACTGTGTTGATAATGGGCTGTGGAGGGGCAACAGTGGAATAGAGACATGAGTTAAATTATTTTAGTATTCCAGAATGAGAAATTGGTGTAGCTCATGCAGTGTTCCAGGACGATAGCAGTAGAGATGGCGGAAAGTGGTTGGATTCCACATGCAATCTGCAGGTAGAGCCAGCAAGATTTGCCTATGGTTTGGATATAGACATGAAAGAGAAAAGGATGATTCCAAGCTTTGTGTTTATAGAGAACTGGAAAGATAGTTGCTATTAACTAAGAGGGGGAGGGCTAAAGGAGAAAGACATTTGAGAGGGAAGATCAGAAGTTCAATTTGGACATATCAACTTTGAGAAAATATCTAGAGGGTGGAGATATGCCTGGAATTTGAAAAGAGAGCTGAACTTGAAATGTATACTTTGGAATTGTCAGAATATAATTTAATTGTCAAAATATAATTTAAAATATTTTAAACCTTGAGACTAAATGAAATCACCAAGGGAATATTTTTAGATATAAAAAGAAGCAATCTAAGAACCGAACCCTCAGGGCACTCTAAAAGTGCAAGGAGAAAATGAGGAACCTACAAAGGTACATGAGAAGAAACAGCCAGTGAATTAAGAGTTTTGTGTCCTGGGAGAAAGTGGAAAAACAAAAACTAAAATCTATCAAAAAGTAGAAACTGATTGGGGATGTTTTTACAAACATCCCCAATCCCTGAGAACTGACCATTGTGGGTTGTTTGTTTGTTTGTTTGTTTTTTAGCATATGGAGGTCAGAAATGACTTTGACAAGACCAGTTCCTGTCAGGTGGTGGGGATGCCCCACCTGTTCGGAGCAGGTTGAAGAGACAATGGCAGCCAAACTAAGTGCTTTCAAAGAAATTATTTGGAAAGTAATTTATAGCGAATGTATTTCTGGACAGAATTCTTAACATGGATATTTTAATTGAGTTTCAGTTATGACTCCATCTGTGTAGCAAATAGCTTGTTGTTCAGAATAGTGTTATATAGGATGTTAATAAGTATGCTGCAAAGAAAAAAATGATGTTTAAATAATTTTGTGAAATCCAGGTTAAGATTCAAACCTTGTTAAATATGTTTATAGGTAGGCACTATATTGTGAATTATAAGAAATATGTATTTGGTCATTTAAATGATCATAATATGTTTTTCATATATCCTTGGTTTTTGTCCCCAGTTTTTAGCTCACAGCTTGCAAACCCCTTGGAATTTCCAGTAATGAGAGTGATAACTCTGTCTCTTGTTTTATTAATGAAGTGATTTTGGGACTACACCCAAGAAGGGGGCTGGTTGCCAGGAGAGCCAACCCTGTGTTTAAAGGGTTGGAATTTTCAGACCCATCCCCAGTCCTCCAGATAGGGCACAGGGACAGGAGGTTGAATCCATAGCTAATGGCAATGATTGAATCTATTGTGCCTAAGTTATGAAGTCTCCATAAAAGCCCAAAAAGAGAAGGTTCAGAGACCTTCCTTCCCAGTTGGGGAACACATAGAGATTTGGGGAGAGTGGTGTGTCTAGAGAGGACATGGAATGTCCCTGCCCTGTCCCCATATTTTTCCCTATATCTCTTCCATCTGGCTGTTTCTGGGTTATATCCTTTACAATAACCTGTAATCTAGGAAATAAAATGTTTTTCTGAGTTCTATGAGCTTCTCAACAAATTAATCAAACCTGAGGAGGGAGTGGTGGGAAACTCCAATCATGTAGCTAGTTGGGCAGAAACACAAGTAATGTGCTGGGCTTGCATTTGGCATCTGAAGGGAGGGGCAGTCTTATAGGACTGAGCCCTTAACCTATGGGATCTGATGCTGTCTACGGGTAGATAGTGTCAGAATTGAGCTGAATTGTAGGACACCCAGCTAGTGTCCAGAGCATTGCCTTGTGGTGTGGGGAGAAAACATGCTCCCACGCTTTTGAAATTTGCGTCCCAGAATACACCGTCTTAGTGGCTTCTCAGAGCTTTCAATATGCTAGTCTATACCATTAATCTCTAGTCAATATACCAAGTATTGTTTGCCAAACTTATTGGACCATGGAACTATTTTTACCTAGTGCCTTTAACTATATCCAAGTGTGCCACCAACAAAGTTTGGTAAATACCAACCTAAAGTGAGTAAAAAATCATAACGAATCATTTGTGAACACATATTAAATAGTATGTGTTCTTAAAGTAGAGCAAAAATGATATGCTTGTGTTCCCATTCTCTCTCTGTTTGAATTAACTATGACCTGAAAAAGATCCCATCAGACCCTTTATAATTTTATTTATTCTAGCTTACATTTCATCACCATGCTTTTCTTTTGATCACTGCTATAGCTATTTAAATAGCATTGTTTTTTCAGGACTATATACCCTATAAAAGCCATCATCAAACAAATATACAATTTAATTTAAAAAATTCCTTTCATATTGCCCCAAGAAAATAAAAACTAGTCATTGTTACTAAATTGTATTTTTAAAATAAGATAGTATTGGCGAACAGAAGAATCAAAATGAGATTATTAGGATAAAGAGCAAACGATTCTTATAATCTAGTCTCATCCTTTACTAACTGGACCAGTATTAGCAGTTTGTGGTATCAAACAGGTTCTGACAGTTGAGTAGTGAATTCAGGTTATATCTAGTCAGTGAGGAATAGAATAATCACACCACTTCTATACATATACATATATTTTCTTGGTGAAATATCCTTTGGGTCTGTAAAATAATGGGGTAAATGGAAACAGATCAAAATACTAATATAAGTGAATAATTTATTACAGTCTCTTGAGAATTCCTTACAATTTGGAATTGCAATACAATTTGAGAATTCCATAATAAAGCTTCTAGCATGTGCGGGCAAGATGGTCTCATCTTGTGGGAGAATATAAGGATTAGTTTCTCTCCCAATCCCAACCAAACCAAAAAAAATATTGCAAAATAGTGAGAAGGAGAAAGAGGATAGAAGACACCAAGTCTAGAAAAGCGATGTATAGTTTTCTTGGGAAGAGCTACAGAGAAATGAAAAGTATTTGGTGGGGGAAGTGGGGTTAAAAGAAGTTTCCCTACATAATAGCAAGAATTAATTTAATAGATAGCTGAAAAATAATACCAGGTACTGGAGTGGAATGGAGCAATGTCTTCAAAGAGCTTAGGGAAAAATGCTTTTGAACTTAAAACTTTGTAACCAGATAAATTATTAACAGAAGGGGAGACAAAAATGAAGGCATTTCAAAAATGCAAGAACACAGGATGCCTGGGTGGCTTAGTTGGTTGGGCATCTGACTCTTGATTTTGGCTCAGGTCATGATCTCACCTCACAGTTTGTTGGGTCAAGCCCCATGTTGGCTCTGAGCTGACAGTGTGGAGACTGCTTGGGATTCTTTCTCCCTCTCTCTGCCCCAACCCTGCTCACACACGGTCATGCTTGCTCTCTTTCAAAATAAATAGACAAACTTTTAAAGAAATCCAAGAACTCAAAGATTATTACCCACATATGCTATATGCTGATTTTTACTTTAAATTACAATGTAATAGAAAGGGTACAGCATGGGAAATGAGACAGTGGCAGGTGCGTATATATCTTCATGAAGAAATAAGGAAAGTTAGAAAGCAAGAGCATAGATTAGAATTTGACATGGGAATTTCTCATTCAGAAAACAAAACTTTTGTTTCCTTCATGGATCTATTACTCAACTTACAATTAAGTTGTAATTTACAATTAAATTGTACACAAGATTTATTTTTATAGGAATTATCTAAAATGTACCTCACATTAGGGAATAGAAAGAGAAAGAAGACAAGGCAAGGTGGAAGAAAAGGTTAGTGTATTAATTATATCATCTTTCATGGTAGGTAATCAATTGATTCTGTTGAAAGGTAATAAATCAAAGACCAGTGATTTAAGCATATATCACTTGGAATTTTAATGATAAACACCAGAACACCTGCTAACCTGATAATTTCTGAGATGTGGCACTGAGAGGGCAGGGAAGACTTATTTGCATTTTACAGGAACCTGTGATGTTTGTCTTTTTTTATTTTTGAGAGAGAGAGACAGAGCGCGAGTAGGGGAGGGGCAGAGAGAGGGAAACACAGAATCTGAAGCAGGCTCCAGGCTCTGAGCTGTCAGCATAAAGCCTGATGCAGGGCTTGAACCCACAAACCATGAGATCATGACCTGAGCTGAAGACAAGACGCTTAACCATCTGAACCACCCAGGTGCCCTGAACCTGTGATGTTTGAATTCTGTTTGTGAAAAGACTTTTTTCTACATTAGCATGTATTTAGAGAAAAAAAAACTTGGTCTATTACTTAGGATGCCTGCAGCTAATAGAAAACCCCTAAAATTAAATTTACAAAGCAATAAAATGCTTATTCTCTTTTCTAGCAAAGAGTCCAGAGGTCAGTCAGGCAGCTCTAGGAGTTTGCCAGGAATCTGGCTTTGCTTCTTTGTAGTTGTCTTCCTCTGATCAGAGGAAGTGTTGGCTTCATTATGAGCAATAAAACCTTCTCTGGAAGACCTTCAAAAAAAACTTTCCCTCCTATCTTAGTGGCCAGAAATGTTCTATGTTGTTACTTACATGTCCACAGCTAGACTAGTCACTAACAAGGGAAATATGACCACCATGATTGGTTTGGGCCAATCATGACCACCTGCTGGGGCTGGGGCTATTCTCCCCCCTAAAACTCGTGGTGTCCTGCAAAAATACTGACACCTGGAGAAAAAAGGTACTCTATTAGGAATTGGAAGAATGGAGGGGAGGAATTGGAAGAATGTGAATAGTATTCACTATGAATAGTTGAATACTAAAAAACAAAGACTTAGGTAGCCTTGAACGGTTTTGCTTTATGATTTATTCTTCACTATGAGATAGATGTTTTAACAGAGGATTGGGCTCTTCTCGTTGTATCCCCAAGTGGTGGCTGAGTTTTTGTGTGAGTCAGGAACCAACCTCACTTTAAATACTGTAGAATCTTGGCATTGGCATTGGTTTAACATTTATGCTTTCAACTATTTGGAACAGACCTCAAAGTTCCATAATATAGTAATTTGTGATTTTTCTGAAGTACAAAATTGAATTCTCTGCCTTACTAGTCTACTACTATTCATGAGACAGTCATTTAGGTAGAAAGCAGGCCTAGCCACCTATTCAACATCTATATATCAAAAGATCTTCTGATAACTTGTATTTGTCATGATGTAGGCATTTTAAGAGGGAAGTTATTTGCTAAATGGTGTACACTAAATTAGAGGTTCAAGTCCCTTTCATCAAAGTCAAGTCTATTCTATTTTTTTCTTTTTTTTCTTTCTTCCTTGTGTGTGTGTGTGTGTGTGTGTGTGTGTGTGTGTGAGAGAGAGAGAGAGAGAGAGAGAGAGAGAGTGTGAAGATGGTTGCTACCATGGCCCATTAACCTCATCATATCTTTCGCCACCCACTCTTCTCTGTTCCGCCCCATCCTACCTCAGTCAAACCTCAATTTTCCTCATTAATTTGAATATTGGCTTTGAATTTTTATCTACTGGCCTATAGGGAGTCAAATCTACATCTGGATTATTTCCCTTAATCTTGATGCTGCCAACTCATTGTTTTCATCTTTTCCCCCAGCAACCTATGCTGCTGAGGCCCCATGGATGCCTCATGATAGAATCTTTTTTGGGATGTGACACATTATGTAATTATCACTTAATAAATTAGCAGTTTAAATCAGTATTGCAAACATTTTCAACTATTCAATATTTTAAACTTAATTTCCTGTTATTTAAATATAATTTTGCATAGCAATAGTCACTTGAAGCATTACATGATTCATTGCCTATATTAGGGAAAAGTCATTAAAATAAAATTTTCTGCCAATATTTTACAATTGACTTTTAGTTACAACTAAATGTATTAATATGTAGATAATTAAAAGTGCTACAACATTTTCTTGTTTTAAATGAGTTTTACCTTAGCATTTTCTATGTTATATATTTCATAATTAGAAATGGAATGAACCAGAGTTTGCTAATGCATATTATTTGATTATTTGTGTTCATTCTTGTCATTTAGATAATACCGAATCTCCTTCTCTGACACATAGACCAGGAGCACTGTATAGGCCTACATAGATCTGGGATATAAGATATGGAGAAAAACATTTTTCTTTGCTTTTTCAGGGAAGGCTATGATCAATTCCTCTCTGTTTTTTTCCCTGTGTAGGTAGAGGTGTATGTTAGTTGGCATAGACTAGAGGTAGAGGTGTATGTTAGTTGGCATAGACTAGACATGCTGCAATAATGTATTAGTCACATCCATTTTCTTAAATATTACCAAAATAAAATATGTCTTATGATTTTATTAGGAATACTATATTTTCACAAAAGGAACAGCACTAAACTAGCTTTTTGGAAAGTGTGTAATATGTGTGTTTAATGAAAATAAGAACTCCATAGTCAAATACGGGAAACACTGGATTATGAAAGTCTTAGGACTTCTCGAAGTCATTAATATGCTAATTTATGTTAGATATCTCCATGAAGCAGATACAGTTTGAGGCATTTCTAAAATCTGTCATCAACAAACCCTTTTGCAACAGCAGCTTGCTGGACCAGTGTGATACTGTGTGATACTCTTTGGAAACCGTGGACTAGACATATCTTTCATTAAAGAACAAATATTTGTAGAAAAGGCAAACTTCTAAAAACTTTACTCTAGAAGCTTTCCATGCACAAGTATTAGGACTAATGTATCCACAGAGCTACTGTAGTTAGTAGAGAGAGATTTATTAGAAGAGTGATTTGAGGAGGGTTATGATGTTAAAAGTGCAAAGTACACATATATTACCTCATTTTTCTTTGTTATGAATATTAGGAAGTTCCAGATTAAACTTGGATGTTGGTTATAAAGATAGACTGCCTGTGATTATGGCAATGCCATAATCTCAAAAGTAGAAGCCCAAAAGTCCTCCTTTTCTTATTCCCATAGTGCTCTTTGATGTCTCTGTTTGCCACTTGGAAAATGACATAAAAATTATGAATGTAGAAAGCCAGTACTGGGGAAATTAGAAACTTCACCTGTACAGGAAAAACATGCAAAGGTAAATGCATCCATATTCATTCATTGCTGGAAATCTATCTTCACTGAAAAAAACTGAAGCAATCTGAAAAGAACTTCCCAAGTTTCCCACCATCATTTGGTAGCACAAGCTCTACTCTCTCTGTCTTTGCATGAACCCATTACCATCGACAAACTCTTTATGTTCCCACTTAAAGCCAAGCCCTCCACTGCACTGGGTCATGTCATTCAGAGCATTCAATACATTGCTCCAGAAGTTCTTCCCTTTTATCAAGACATTGCTTTCCATTCAATAATTCCCACCAACAAACAAACCTATTGCTGTTTCTTCCGCATTAAAAACAAATTCTCTTTACTCTATTTTTCCAACTAATTGCTGTCTCGTATGTATACTTCTTTGGAGAAGTTTAGCTACACCACTCCACCAACACTTTCTTGTCGGGGTTCTCTTGTTGATGAGCTCTACTGTACAAAATCAGTGTCAAATAATAAATAAGTTGATCATTTCTCAGGCCTCATCTTATACAATTCAATACTCTCCTTAATCTTCTTTCCTCACTTAGCTGTCAGAACACAAACTCTTGGTCTTTCGTGTCCCTCAATAGTTGTTCATTGGCAGTCTCTTTTGTTCTATTCCCCTTGTCCTTTGCATCTTCTTAGTCCTAGTCCTTCCCTCCCTTCCACTTCTTTCTTCTCCTCCATTTCCTCTTCTTCCTTTTCCTTCCCCTTTCCTTTCTTCTATTCTCTTCTGATTATGCTCATTCCTTATGTGTCCTCTTTTCATAGTTCAAAAACTGTCAATTTACCTGCATTTCCAAATTTCTATCTCCAAGTCAGGTCTCTCCTAAACTCCATATTCATATATCCAACTATATAAAGTACAACTCTACTCAACATGTCCAAAATACAATTTGTGATATTCTGATTGAAATCTGTTCCATCTCAGATGATTGCAAATCCACCTTTCCAGTTGCTTAGGTTGAAACCTTGGAGTGATTCTTGATTCTTTTCATGCTCTTGCACTCGCACCCCATAGCCAGTCCTAATGGCTATACCTTCAAAATATATCCACAATCTTACAACTTTATATCACCTCCAATGCAAATATCATTATCATCTCATATGGATTATTGAGTAAAGGTAAATTTCCATCCTTTACCCCTTATAGTCTGTTATCAAACCAGCAACTAGGATTATTCTTGTAAGGTAAATCAGAGATTATTATTTCTTTACCTAAAACTTTTCATTTACTCCATTCTCACAATTAAAGCTAAATCCTTTATAATGGTCTACTAATCCTTTATAATCATCCCACCCCTTCCCTTTAACTCACTAATTTTATCCCCTTGTTCACTGTGTTCCTACCAGATTGAACTCTTTACCCCTCTAGGAACATGCCAGGCATGCTTCCTCTTTAGGGCTTTTGCACTAGTGTTTCCTCTTTTTGGGTCATTTTTCTACCATATGGCCAATCCTTTTACCTTCTTCCAGTCTTAGCTCAAATGTTATTTTTTCAGTGGACTTCCTGGGCCATCCTATTTAATACCATAGTGTCTGTCCACCTCCACAGTCCTTATCTCTTTTCATCTCCATTTTTTCACAGTACTCATTTGCTTACTTACGTTATCTGTTTCCTCTTGATAGACTGTAAATTCCATGAGGATAGGAATCTCTGTTTTGTTCATTGATGTGTCTTAAGTGCTTAGATCTATGACTGCTATAGAGTGAATACTCAAATACTTAACGAATGAATTAGATAATTTACACAATGCACATTATCTCAGCAATTTGATTTTCTGAAACATTACAGAATCCTTCAACTCATGAAAGATTAATCTGAATAGAGCTATTTCGATTATACTAAATAAGGGACATCTGTACATAAAGACACTGATAATCTGACATAGTCATCCAGCATTTTTTTAAATCCCAAGTAACATCTCTTTTACTATTAATTTTTTATCATTATTTTTTTGTCAGATCTTAGTGTTAGAAAATAATTTTCATATACCATCTCCAAACTGTCTGAGATACTATCTCAAGAGATCATTCTTGAAAGGAGATAAATCAGTTTATATATGGATACTGGTGGATCTTTGGATAGTCAGAAAACTAAGACACTGCCCCTCAGGCATAAGAGGATCAATGGGGAACTTTAGAAAAACTTTTATTGAGTTAAGAAATTAAAGTTGAGTGTTAACTCTTTTTAAATAGACATTCTTCCCTGAATAGGGTTGTGTGAGCTTATCTTTTAAAAACCTTTAAAAGAATCCTACTTCTCCCAACCCCTTTGAGCTATATGCATTGGCACAGACACCTAAACATGTGATTTAAATTTCATTTTAAAGCCATAATAAATGGTGTACTGATAATTTCCCCTATTTGGTATTTATAAACAAAAGAACTTTTTGTCTTTTCCAACACTTCTAGAGTATTTTCAAATGGATCATAAAGTAGGTCAAAAGAAATCTCAATTAATTCATGTTTAGATTATAAAATATCTTTTCTCCTGGGACTGCTAACAGAAAGACTGACGTCAACCTGATTCTGTCAAGAGCTACTTCAAGGGAACTTAAAAAAAAGTGTCCACAGAGAATTTCAGGGCCATTTAGCTCTGGATCTAGCTATGCCTGAAGCCAGAACTCCCCTTGGACTCTTCAGTTATGGAAGACCAAAGATGTCCTCTTTTTGCTTAAGATAGTCTGAGATGAATTCTAGCACTTGTCACTCAAACCCTTCATGAAGTGTCAGGAGCAGCAAGGAATCACATTAAGTTGCCCCCATAGGAAGAAGGGGTAGTAGACAGGAACACAAGGGAAGGTAATGCTTAGGTAGGAAGATGAATATGTGCTGGCCTGGTGGAGAGAGTGATCCCCTGAGAATGGGAGGAAGTAGGATGGCAAATCAAATGGCAGAGCTTCCCTTCCCACTTATCTGCCTTGGAAGACTCCATGGAGACAGTACATGCTGGTCTATGAGTGCCTCAGCCTTAACAGGAGTAGTAGTGTGAGCCACTATGATCAATCCTGTGGTCAGTGTAGACTGCAGGGGTTCCCAAAAAATTGTGCTGGGGCATGACCAGGTTATCCAGTTGTTAAAAAATAGCCTCAATATTCCCTAAAGTATTTTCATTTTCATATTGTCATAAAATAAATTCATTTCCCCTGTGTTCCCTGGTGTAAAAAGAGGTTGGGAAGCACTAGAAGAGGGTTGCCATGCAGAGCTTCTGTCACAGTGTCTGTAGTAGGTAGAGTAATGGCCCTCCAAACATGTCTGTATTAATCCCAGAGTCTGTAAATATGTTCAGGTACAGAACAAGGGGGAATCAAATTTGCAGATGGAATTAAGATCGCCACTCAGCTGACTTTAACATAACGAGATTGTCCTAGGCTGTCCTCGTGAACCTAATGCAATCACAAGAGTCTCTAAATGGGAAAGAGAGAGCAGAAGAGTCAGATCTGAGAAATGAATATCCTGAGAAGGACTTAACTTTGAAGATGACAGGAATAAGGGCAGCCTCTAGAAGCTGGAATGGGGCAAGAAAAGGGTTCTCCCCTAGAGCTTCCAGAAAAGAATACAGACCTACCAAACCTTGATTTTAACCCATGAGATCCATTTCAGACTTCTGACCTTTAGAACTATAAAATAATAAATTTGTGTTGTTTTTAAGCCACTAAATTTACACTAAGTTTGTTACAGCTGCAATAGGAAATAATACGGTGTCTCATAGAGAGTAGAGGTTCAGTGCTTAATGGCAAAATCAGGCAGCAGAAGGTGGATGATGAGAGATGTGGACTAAAGGCCAGGCCTGACCTGTTTTGCTGTCACTTGTTAGCCCAGGATTCCTGTACATTTCTCAGAGGGTGGCAGAGTTGTTGTGTTGTTTTTTTTTTTTCCTAAACCTTATTGGTTGTAGTTTGTTGAATGCTTTCTTTTTATTCCATTCTCTAACTTTATTTTCTTCTAACTTTCCACTGAATTCTAAACACATTATTAAAAAAATACAATAAAACCTTGGTTTGTGAGCATAATTTCTTCTGGAAACATGCTTATAATCCAAGGCAAATTTCAAGAACAATTGGCTCAGTTGTGATCATGTGACATTTGGCATCACGTACTACTCATATTGCAAGACTTCACTCGTTTATCAAGTTAAAATTTATTAGAAATGTTTGCTCATCTTGCAGAACACTTGCAGGACAAGTTACTTGCAATCCAGGGTTTTAATCTATATGAAAATTAGCATCTGTCCACCCAAGACACAATCAACAAGTAAAATTAAAGGTCTGAGGGTGTAGTCTACCCCTTCCTATCACTACTCAGAGTAGATGGGGGGAAAAAGTGGTCCAGCAAAAATATAACCAATATAAGAGCTTATTAGTCCAATTAGTGGTATGTTTCCACATGAAATGAAATTGAATGTAATTTTCCATGTTTTTATTACACAGCAGAAACTGAATAAACTGTTTCAAGTCAATTTCTAATTAAAAACTTAGGGCAGTTGCTAGACCAATGACTACCTTGGATTATAAGGTTTGGATTACAAGCATGTTTCCAGAACGAATTATGCTCTCAAACCAAGGTCTTACCAGTGTCTTGACGAATTTTCCACATTAAACTACAGCATAAAGAGTGACTTTGCAGTCTTGCCAGTATTTCTTATTTAAAAAATCACTTGGTATATATTGGTTGAATTGTAGTTTGAAATGTATTGTTTGTTTTAATTAGATGGATTAAAATATATATTGCCTAAAGGTGAAAAGACTTTTTTCAAAATGATCAGATTCTTCACTTTTTCCATTATTACTAGAAAAGAAGAAAAAATTACCTTTATTCTGTTTAGCCTACTCCCCGAGGGACAGATATTTTTCATTGAGTTTCACTGATGCATTAGCATCTGTGACACAGCAGAAGCTGGAACATTACAAATGTCTGTAATTGTTTGCATTGCTGTAGGGAATATAATGTTGTTAATATCTATTACTGGACTAAATGAATGAATTAAGTAGCCAGAAACAAATATGATTGTCAAGCATGATTTAGTTGGCATATAGCTTTAGAACAGCTGCCAAATTTAATATGGAGGGTGGAGGAAGGTTTCATAAATTTGCAACTAACATTTGCAATGTTGGACACCCCTGCTTCCCCACTAGATGGAGGCCTTGCTTTGCTTTAAAGCTATGAGCAGCCTGGGTGTGCTGTAAAATGAATACCATTCTACAGGGTTTTTCCTTTTCCTTCTGTGTTCTATTGCTCTTTCTATTGTTCACCATCAGTTGTGCATTGTGCATGTTCTTGTCCTTTGGAGTAGGCCATAAAAGGAAGAGAGGATGAAGTCAGAAGCGGGGAGAGCAGGGAAATCAGAGGGTAGAACTCGTACTAGTACAAGCTCCCCTGTGAGGAAGGCTGAGGTTTTCTTTTAGTTTCTCCATTTTCCCATCACATCACCCCCACCTGTCCCCTGCTCTTGGACATACAGGAAACATGTACAGCATTCCTGATCTGTGTCGAGACATACCTTTTCAGTGTCCTATTTCCTCATTTGGATTCATATGTATATCTGGTTCATCTAATACTGTGTTCATTGAACAGTTTTTATGCATTGAGCTTCTCCGCTGCAATGTTTTGGGCTGCAGGGGTGTGTCCTGCTGATGGAGGAAGGGAGAGGGGAGTAAAACTGGATGCAGACTAAAATTTTAGACTTAAATTTGGTCAGATATTCTGTTGCCCAAAGTGCTTAAAGGACTTAAATGTTTTTATTATGATAAAAGATACATAATAGAAAGTTTACCATCTTAACCATTTTAAGTGTGTAGTTCAGTGGTATTTGGTGCATTCACATTGTTATGCAACCATCACCACTATCCATTTCCAGACCTTTTTCTTCATCTAAACTGAAACCCTGTACCCACTGGACAGTAACTCCCCGTTCCTTTTCCCCTCAGCCCCTTGTAAACACAATTCTACTTTCTGACTCTGCAAATTTGACTACTATAGGTATACTTCGTATAAGTAGAGTCATACAGTTTTTGTCCTTTGGTGACTGACTTATTTCACTTAGCATAATGTCTTCAAGGTTCATCCATGTTGTAGCATGTATCAGAATTTTCTTCCATTTTAAGGCTGAATAGTATTCCATTGTAGGTACATGTACCACATTTTGTTTATCCATTTAACTGCGGATGGACACTTGGATGACTTCCACCTTTTTGGCTGTTGTGCATAACACTGCCTGTGAACATGGGCCTACGAGTATTTGAGTTCCTGTTTTTAATTCTGTGGGGTATACACCTAGGAGTAGAATTGCTAGATTATGTTGATTCTGTTTAACTTATTGTGTAACTGCCAAACTTTTTTTTCTTAGCGGCTGCACCGTTTTACATTCCCACCAGTAAAGCACAGGGATTCCACTATCTCCACATCCTCACCAACACTTTGGAAGACTTTTTGTTACCTATATAGACCTGAATACCTATAGACCTGCCCAGGATTTCCTCCAAGGGCACAGAAGAGCAAACTGTGAGAGCCAGTGTGAAGAGTTGAGGGCAGTCCAGATAGCTTTTTTCTGCTTGCACTCTGTGTTCTGTGGGGTTCGGTTTGTCCAACAAACTGAGCAGCAGACAGTGGCTGAGGCTGGTCTAATTTCCTCAGTCAATAGCATCCTAAAGTAGCAAGTCTTTTTTCTTAAGAACTAAGAGCAAGGAGGGCCCAGAGCTCTGGGTCATATTCTACCTTTTTACTTCCATGCCTATAGGTCGACAAAGTAAGTAAAGCCAAGGCCTGCAAGTAAGTTTGTTTTGTCCTTTCAATTCTTCTCAAAAATCAAGATTAAAAGATTTAGAAAGAGTTAGATAGACTCTCACAAATCAGAAATTATCAACCCTCTTTTTCAATTAGAGCTTTTATTTATCATATAGCTGGTTTTGAGGTCAGAATGAAGACTACTAAAATCTGCAACTTAAATATTCATTGTTTCTTTCCTTCTTGTTGTCCAAATTTGTCCTCCTTGGAGTTTCCTGTAGAATTCATGGTGGTATCTAGGTGCCATATCCTATTTCCCCAGCTTTCTTAGTGGTGGAAATTAGTTCTAATTTCATCCTTTTCATGAATTTACTAATCTGTTCATAAAATGTGTTCATAAACTCCTACAGTCATGGTCCACGGTTAAGCAATTAAAGATAGACAAAATGATCATTTTCTGGCTGATAATGACTGAATGAAATAGCTAAGGGCCTAAGGTGAAACCGAGGCTCTCCCACCCAGGATTAACCAGCAGTATTAATTGATAATCCTCAACAGTTATCCTTAGCACTTCGTAAACATTAATTAAACCTCATGACACTCTTATGAGGCAGATTTTGCTATCTCTGTTTTTACAGATGAGGAAACTATCTTAAAAAGACAAACAAATTGCTGAAAGAGTATCCACCTAAGCCTTTGACTTTTCACGGTCATGTAAGTGGGGAAAAATGGTGACAAATAGATCATTTTTCTCTCTCCACCTTCTTTCCCTCAACTAAAAGGCTGCTTGGAATTTCAAGGACGTTTTGAAGCAACACTACTTTTATTTTACTTTTTCTCCTTTTTGCCCAGGTCTTTGAAGAATTTAGAAATCAAGAAAAATCTATTCCCGTAATTAAAATGTGAAGACAAAAGCTATTTGCAGCGGAAAAACATCCCATTAATGTGATTTCCTTGTGGTGGATTGACAAGTTCAAAGCAGGAATGTATGTTGCCATGGGCACCAGATTCTATTTGCTCTGCTGGTTCATTTTACTTAGCTGCTGAAGGAGGAGGGTAGCATTCAGCTAGGAATCACTGAGCATTGTTAGAATAGATTTGTAATTTTTATGTAATACTTTCTCTTTATAGATCTATACAGAAAACAGCAGCAAACTGTTTACAGTCACTTTAGGGGCTGAGTTTTCAGAATCTCTCAGGCATATAAGCTGTGGAAGGGGGTCTGAGGGAGTGCTTTTTCTCCCTTCTCAAACATCTCATCCATAACAGGCTGTAAATAAATATTTGTCAAAAAGATGGGGGATGGATGAATAGAGGACTTGTTATCATGCACCAGCTGTCTGAATTAGACTTTAGGTTTATGGGAAGGAAGGTTGGGAAGAAAGGGAAGGGGAAAAGGAGGAATGTCAGGGGAAGGAAGCAAGCCGACATTCTGGAGTGGTCTGTACTCACTCAGACACAAGAAGGCAGAATCAAAGCTGTCCTGCAGTGACAGAGGCAGACAGAGCAAGAGTGAGAGATTTGTGCTACTTTCCTAAGGCAACTGAAGTGAAATACACAAAAAGTAGTTAATTTTCATTAGCTCGATGATCCCATTGTCCTCTCTCTTCCATCACTACGCTTATAAGGGTCTAATAGCAAGTGAGAAATGGTGAGGGGTGGAAACTCACCCTCTCTAGAGGGACAGGAGTGGTTCCCTGGCACTGAACCAAAGAATGAAGTTTTGCTTCATTTGTTTCAAGTTATCAGGGCCAGGTGACTTTCATTTTGAATTAGGCATTTTCCTTCCGTGACAAATGAAGCCTTCTGCCAATGCCTTTGAATCAGGAAAGGCTCCTGCCCCTTATACGCAGCAGCAAGCATTTCACAATTTAGAATGATGGTTCCAGAATTGCAGTGGAAGTGGCAATATTTCATAGTGATTTTCTCCCTTCCTTCTCACTCTTATCCCATGTTCAGTGTTGTCTAAGCAAATTCTGGCGGTGTCTTTTGTATCTGCATGATGCCTAAGTAAGCAAAAGGCTGGATAAAGCAAATGTCTTCCAAATCTCCATCTATCATGAACAAGGATTGTAGTCTCAGCTCTTCTGCTTGATGCAAACAAGCTGACAGATGTATTTCAGCAGCAGCAAATCTGATGACTGACATAGCACTGTCTGCTGCTAAATTTACATCTGTATTTTTTCTGGGAAGGGATAAAATTGTGTAATAAAACTATTTGGTGTTAATGCTCCCTGACCTATCTGCTCCACTCTTCCTGTTCAGCCCCCAAGGCACACCACTTCAGAGCTCTAGTCCCCTAACCTGAGAGCTCAAGGGTTGGCTGCCCCCAGGGTTCAGGGTATTCCTTCTCAGTTTGCCTTTTAGTTCCAGACCATTCTTTCTCTCCTTGCATTTCCTACTCAAAGCTCCCAACCACTAGCTGCCACCAGTTACATCCTCTTCTCACTCCTTGGCCCTTGTAGGTAATTGTCGCATCATGATTGCTGATAATCTGATGAGCTAATTCACAACAAGAATTAATGCACAGTAATGCAGCAGGCATAGCTTCTCATATGTTCCCACTAAAATCAAGGGGCTGAGGGGGAGGTAGGGCGGGAGGCAGCGCCAAAAGGGTTGGGAAAGGAAGACCAGGGGGGGAAACTGCTTCAACATCTATTTTAAATTGCTTACCATTTAGGTTGCTCAGTGCTGTAACCCATCTGAAATTCTCAGCAAAATTCACTCTTAAAGTGGCTTGTTCATTCTGTGCTTTTCCAAATCCCCAGCACACTGCTGTATACTTCTGAAGGCATGCAGAGGTCAATCCCTATTTCTGAATAAATCTCCATTATCATGTATCCCATCTTTTAAAAAATTTCATTAGTATAAATATATATTACAAAAATAATGTTTGCTTTTGTAAACAAATAATACAGGAGAGTGTGAAAAAAAAGTCCCTTCTTCCTAATTCCATTCTTTTTGGAGAATACCACTAATAGTAATTTACTGGTTATTCTTCAGATTATTTAGGTAAAGGCATAAGATTATATGCTCTATAACTTATTATAAATTACTTAAGTATATGTGTTGGCTTTAATCAATACCGTAGAGCTGATTAGTTAATCTTTGACATATACTAATCCATCAGTTACCATTGAAAGGCCACACACTAGAAGAACCACTATAAGATCTCCAGTCATTTATTTTTTAGCATATAATGGATATTAGAAATAATTTTTTCTTTGTAAAATTATTAGTATTCCAGATGTGTGAATTGGCTAGAAATGTTATGCAGGCACACCTGTACTTGATGAATAGGGAGCAAGAATTTATTAAATCCAATCTATTGCTCTTTGCCTGGCATATGAGGTTGAGGATTCCATTCTGTCCTGTGTGCACTTTGAGCAGAGAGAAGTGAGCATGCCTGTGTTTGTACCTGCATGCTAATAAATTTTTGTCTCTTGTACAAAAGTCCATCTGAGATCTGGGTTCACTGTACCAGACACCCCCTGACAAGGCAGCTGTGGGAAAAGAGACCCTTGCTATCACCCACTTCCAACCTTTAGAGCCCACAGCTGTTTATCAAAAAGAAGCTAACGTTTGTGAACCAACTGGGTTGGGTCAGTTCCCAGCACATGTATAATAATATAAATAAGTAAAGATAAATAAGTATTAGGATATATACTTACTTAAAAGACAAGAAGAAATAGGATTATACAATATATGTATTGTTTGCTCAAAATATGTTGTGAAATCAATTTCTAATTATAGGAATTTGGGGCACCCGCAGGATACTGGTAGAAGAGATTTGGGTTAAGCGGACTTTTAAAAGTGTTAAATTAGTATCACATGAGTGAATGTCCTGTGAGATGAGTTATCTCTTCAGAGTAGGCTAGGCATTTACAAACATTTCTTTTTGATTTTCATAGTAAGATACATTAATCATAGAAAGATTGAAAAAAGTCAAGAAAATTAAATCATCCCCAATGCTCCTCCCATCTGGATATAACAATGTTATCAACACTTGGGAGTGTTTCCTTCCAGTGTTCGTGTGTGTTTGTGTGTGTGTGTGTGTGTGTGTAGATATCTGTACATACACTCTCATAAATAAAATCATACTGCAGGGGTAGTTTTGTATTATGCTTTCACTTCATTATATAGTGAGCATTTCCCTGATCATCAAAATTACTTGAAAGCCTAATTCTAGGAAGATAACCATCTAGGAAGATGGTTATCTAATAATTCCACCACATAGATATAACATAATTAAACCATTTCCCTGTCATTGGACATTTACATATCTGGATTTTTTGCTTTAGTATTATCATATTTTGACATATTTTAGTACTTAAAGCTTTGTTCTCCTTTCTGATGCTGGAATCCTGCATATTGTTTGGAAAGCATAGTTTATACATGATCTATTTCAACCTTCTCATTCATCTGTCATCTTCCAAAACTAAACAAACAGAAAACTCTCTGACCTCATGCTCTGTCATTTAAAAATATTTGAAAGGTTTTTAGAAAAAAATTAGATTGCTGTAAGAGTATTGTTAGTGTTATAAGTTATGCTTTTGTTTTGAAGAAAAAGAAAAAAGCCTCCTCATTCTCTTTCTGATGGCTAATTCTGGGAAGCATGGGTTTAGGATTCCAGTCTGACTTAACCATCAGAATCCTCCTTATTCAGGTTCTGTTCCAGCTCCATTCTCTCCCAATGGATCCGGCCTGTCCTACCATTACAATGCCATGCACTGAAGCACCATTCCTTCAGTCACTGAATTCAGATGGTTCCTTCCTTTTTCATTCCTGTTTTTCTTGAGGGGAATAAACACTTAAAGCTTTTGTTGCACCCAGCAGATGCCAGTGATGTCCATGGAGCATCCCAGCCCCAAGCTCTGAAAAGCAGGAGTGAGGTGGCACTAACCATCTTGTTTCACAGTGAAGCAGAGAGAACTCGCAGCTGTTCTCGGCCAGCCCTCTCATCTCGTGAGTCTGTGAAGTGACAGTTTCCATGGGCTCCAAGTAGATGTTAGGAAGCTTTTTAGAGTCCTCTGACCCTGGAAGCTGCTAATTAAGGTGCCACCAAGATGCTTCCATTGGCTCTGAGCTAGTTACATGTACATTTTAAAGAGCTGACCTTTCTCCTTTCTGTCTCTTGTACCCCATTGTGAGTGCTGTGGGTGGTCAGCAAATAATAACAGATAATAACCCTCTCCTATTCTTTCAAACCTCTACAGAAATGCAAATCACTGCCTTCAGAAGGAAGCACACAGGCATATGAATTTTATATCAGCAGGGATTACCAATGAGTCATGCTTGATGCTGTTGTAAAAACTATTCACGTGGGAAGCCGAGTGCTGCAGTAAGAGAATACAATGGGGAGTGTCTCTCTCTCCTGAATGTGCAATTATCAAAGAGCACACAACACAAACGCAACCACACACTTGTCCCAACTTACAAAAACAATTATATAAATATATGCTGAAGTCTCCACAGGAAGGAAAGCTAAACTCTCCAAAATCAAATGATTCTTACAATGCAGAAGAGAATAAATCTGGAAGATGGTAAGCAGAGTTAATACCTGAGTGAGCGCCAGAACTCATGCAGATGTGTGTTATTTATGCCCTTAATTGTTATTTCTAATAGGTGCCTGGCTGCCAGTGCACGTGAGTTAAGTACTGTAAAGTAACAGATGTCACATATCGGAAGAACCACAGGGAGTCAACATAAGCAGCAGCGTAAATCCGATTACTTTAGATATGAGGGGAACGAAGAGAAAGTATACAAAAACAGATGAGCCTGTGGCTGTAATTTATAAAACAAATTATCCCATTCAAATATGTCCTACACTAATTATGTATCTGCATTAAGTACATGAAGGAAGAAAAGCCATCTTGGAATAACACAGCTTACTTGGGTAACAGTTTCCCTTCATTCTTAAAAGGACAAAGAGAATGAATGACAGACAACAAAGGGAGAGAACTAGCCAAGCGGTGTCATTTTCTAGAGAAAAGCATGTGGATGTAAGAAAAAGACTGAAAAAAGTCTTGGATGTAAATTTTAAAAGCATCATTAATGATCTAGCAGAGAGAATACATGCAATGAAGCTTACAATATAGCACCAAATGACGGCGCTAACACCACAGACCGAGATCATTTACAAAGACTGAAGGGAACTCAGAGATTTGAACAAAAACATAACAAGATTCAACTCACAAAAGTGAACAGAAATACACCTGGGGAAAATAATCTTAAAGATGCCCAGTTGGAGAAGAAATGTGTAAAGTCTGGACCTGGAGTGAAAGTAGATAGGTAATTCTATCTGAATTGCAAGGTATTACAATAGCTCCATAAGGGGAGAATTCCCTTTGGGGTTTTAAATGCAGAGGTGTCTCATTATGAGGCATTGACAAAGGAACTCATGTCCCTCTTATGCTAACAGAATGAGGTCCTCTTCTGGATACATGAACCTTGTTCAGAATACAAAATACATTCTGGGACATGTAAATATGCACATATGGCTGAAACTGTTCTATCACTTCTACTCAGACAATAGAAATTTGATTATACCAACCCATAATTTTCAGAGCTTAAGGAACTATTTAATAATAATAGCACTTACTACGTGCCAGGCACTGTTGTAAGCACTTTACATATTAACTAAATCCTCTTAACAAATCCTCAAATAGATGCAGTTGTTTCTCTTCCTCAGCAAATGAGGAGCCAGGGTGTAGAGAGCTTAATGAAACTTCCCAAAGACATACATTTAATAAATGGTGATTTGGACAACTTAACACCAAAAACCATCCCACTAAAAAGACAGAGAACCTGAGTAGAAATTTTTCCAAAGACATACAGATGGCTAACAGACAAATGAAAAGATGTTCAACATCACTAATCATCGGGAACATGCAAATCAGAACCACAGGTATTACCTTAAACTTGCCAAAATGGCTATAATGAAAAAGACAAGAAATAACAAGTGTTGGTAAGGACGTGGAGAAAAAGAAACCCTCATGCACTGTTGATGGGAATGCAAATTGGTGCTGCTACCGTGGAAGATGTGTGCAAGTTCCTCAAAAAACTAAAACTAAAAATGCCACATGATCCAATAATTCCACTACTAGGTATTTATTTATCAAAAGAAAACAAAAACACTAATTTGAAAAGTTATATGCATCCTATGTTTGCAGCAGCCTTCTTTACAATAGCCAAGATATACATATGGAATATTACACATTATAAAGGGTGACATCATGCCATTTGCAACAACATGGATAGACCTAGAGGTACTGTGCTAGGTGAAATAAGTCAGACTGAGAAAAGATAAATGCCATATGATTTCACTCACATGTGGAATCTAAAAAAAAAAACAAAAAAACCCCACAAATGAACAAACGAAAAACAATCAGACCTATAAATACAGAGAACAAACTGATCGTTGCCAGAGGAAAGGGGGCATGGGAGGGTTGGATAAAATGGGTGAAGGGAAGTGAAAGATAGAAGCTTCCAGTTATGGAATGCCTAAGTCACAGGAATAAAAGGGACAGCATAGGGAATATAGTCAATGGTGTTGTAATAGCAGTGTGTGATGACAGATGGTATAGCTACGCTTATGGTGAGTGCAACATAACATACCGATGTTGAATCACTACGTTGTACACCTGAAACTTATGTAACATCGTGTGTCAACTCTCCTCAAATAAAATGTAATAAAAAATAAACAAGTGATCATTCTGGAATTCAAACCCAGACAATCTCCCAAGTTCATGATCCTTTAGCACTAAATAAGATTTCCTATCTGTGGCAGAAAAGGAGGCTTACTTGATAAGTCCCTTCACTTTGTAGATACACTTTATCTCTGAATGTGACTGAAAGGTCTGACATATCTCTAGGCTATACCATTCATCCTGATGTATGCCTTCTTGTCTCCTCACTCCCAAATATTTATTTCTCTTCCAAAGAGGATTTAAGTGGTTTGTAGGACACAGAATCAAAGGTTAAATTTTGTGATTCCAGTCCCTGGACATTCCTCATATCTGACCCATTGAGCTATGATGGTCTTTATGCTGGAGACTATGAAGAGCCTATTTAGATCTATGATCCCTCATGAATTTTGTTACTTAGTTGAGAAATTAGAACTGTGGTTAATATTAGGAGGTTGTTTAAAATAACTGCAGTAGGTAATTTTTGAAAATTATTCCATGCAAACACATATAAATGTATATTATTTATGAAGTATTGGTTTCTTTGGGGGAACTCTTTCTGTCCCCAGAATCTTGAAATGCAGATAGTTGCCCTGTGACTTTGAAGGAATTATGTATTTTGTGACTGTGTATTTTGAAGGAATCCCTAAGATTGTCACTGCTGAAGAATGCATTTCCTACTGGGCTGTCATGGTACTATTCTTTTTTTCCCTGGCTTGAGTCTCTTACCAGTAGAGTCATGACTTTTTCTAAGTAGGCTCCATACCCAGTGCAGAGTCAAACATGGGGCTCAAATCCATGACCCTGGGCTGAGGTCAAGAGGTAGATGCTCAACCGACCAAGCCACCCAGGCACCCCTAGAGTCATGACTTTTTAATTAGACAACAACACCACACTGCCTGTGGAAGAACATCATTTAAATCCACGCACAAAGCATGATGAATGTCTTGTAACCGATCAAGCTTCTCTCTCTGTGCTAGCAACTATGAGCCTCAGAGGCAGAGTTGGGGCCCAACCTTGATAAATGTCTTTCTTTATTCTCATCATTTTTTCAGTTTCTTGACTTATTATTTTACTGTTATGGGCTGAATTTTGTCCCCCCTAAAATTCATATGTTGAAGAACTAGCTCCTGGTACCTCAGAATGTAACTGTATTTGGCGACTGGGTCTTTAAAGAGGTAATTAAGTAAAATGAGGTCACTAGGATAAGCCCTCATCCAATATGATTGGTGTCCTTATAAGAAGAGGAAATTTTGGCACAAACCTGTACAGAAGGATGACCATGTGAAGTCACAAAAGATGGCCATTTGCAAGCCAATTAGAAGCCTCAGAAGAAACCAATCTAAACTGTGAGAAAATAAATTCCTTTTGTTTAAGCCTCCCAATCTGTGGGCCTTTGTTATGGGCTGCCTTGTATGTCTACCCCAGCTCCCAAAGCCAGGAAGATACATCTTACCAGAAACTGACCCTGATAGCACCTTGATGTTGGACTTCTACCCTCAAGAACCGTGAGAAAATAATTTTCTTCCTGTAATTATTAAACCCCTATTTCTCTGAGTGGTGCTTAGGGGTAAGCAAGTCAATGAAAATGGAACTCTGATTTTGAGGAGGAGTGGGTAACCTGGAGTGGATGGATCAGAAAATGATCAGAAAATCAGAAAATGGATCAGAGGTCCAACCCAACACTACTATGTCATAGGGACATTTTTGCCATTCACAGTGCAATAGACTGAATGTTTGTGTCCCCCCAAATTCATGTGTTGAAATCCAACCCTCAATGTGGTGGTACTAGGAGGTGGAGCCTTTGGGAGGTAATTAGGTCATAAGCCCTCATAAATGGGATTAGTGTCCTTATTAAATAGATGTCAAAGAGCTCTCTTGCTCTTTTTCTGCCATGTGAAAATACAATGAGAAGTTGGCAGTGTGCCTCCTGGAAGAGGGTTCTCACCAGAACCCAGTTGTGCTGGCACACTGATCTAGGTCTTTCAACCTCCAGAACAGTGAGAAGTAAATTTCTGTTGTTTATAAGCCACTCAATGTATTTTGTTATAGCACCCAGGAACTAAAACACACAGGAAATGACAAGACTTGGTCTTTTCAGCTCTTGCATGGGAGCCTTAGTGGCGATCCAGTCCAGTGACAGCCCAAAAGGATTCATTTTATTTTTATTTATTTTTTAACGTTTATTTATTTTTGAGACAGAGAGACAGAGCATGAACGGGGGAGGGTCAGAGAGAGAGGGAGACACAGAATCTGAAACAGGCTCCAGGCTCTGAGCGGTCAGCACGGAGCCCAACGCGGGGCTTGAACTCATGGACCTCGAGATCATGACCTGAGCTGAAGTCGGCTGCTTAACCGACTGAGCCACCCAGGCGCCCCTAAAAGGATTCATTTTAATGTGAATCTGCTGCCTGCCACATCTACTCTGAGGTAAAATGCCCTAAAGGTATTGATTCCTTTACTTCATCTAAGAAATAACCTCTCTCCCTTTCAAGACACTGAGATTGAGTTCTCCATTCAATAGATCCATGCAATGAGGTCAGGAGGATTATGCTCAACATTCTATTATGCTTCTGTTTTTCTGGCTCACTCAGAGATCATCCAGAATAAAAGGCTGGAAATACGTTGATAAAACAGCACATGACATACCCACAGAAAAATGAATTGCATGTCTGGTTACCTGAATTTTCTTACTATGGGCATCTTCAATCAGTCTAAGGTACCTGGTATAGGTGAGTTACCAGATTTATTATATAGTTATATATGTACATGTGTATGTGTTACAATGCGTATTAGTCAGGCCTCCTTAGTTATAAGTAACCTGAACTGGTTATTGCTAAGTCTAGAGAAAGCAAATTTATTGGAGGGATTCATCATAGAATACATAGGCTTAGAAATGCGATGACTTCCACACAATAATAGAATAAGAACAAAAACCAGGGCAGTCTTGCCAGTCTTGGCAATAGAAAGTATCTGACCATCTTTTACAGGTTCTGCCCTGGAATGAATGTGCCCCAAACTTTGTTTTTTAAATAAAAATTACTCTTCTCCATATTCAATATTTGTAGCACCCCTCTCAGTATATAGAGAATACAGGGAGTGGACACAGTCCACCCATTCCATGACTTGGTGCCCAATCTCTGGTTTGGGTAAAGGTACAGCTCCACTCAGACTTAATAGAGAGGTGGAGAAGCAATTACCCTGAAGGGACTTAGGGTAACATTAGAAGGAAAGAAGAAATCTTGTTTGGCCCAGCAGTAAAAATAACGATGACAACAACAATGACAGCTGTCCACTTGACTCTAATTCCTTGCTTCAGATCTAGTGATCCGTCCACGGTGACTCCTCTCTGGTTTGTTTCAGGCTACTCTTAGAGCCCTGTCTACAAGAGCAGGTCTCCCTCTTGCTTTAGGATTTGTATTCCTGATCATAGAGAGTTGTCAGCCTTCAGTTAAGCTCTGGCCCAGAGTATGGTTTTGCAGAACTATCTTACCATCTGCTGATTTTCAGGGCATAGTGTCTTTTCAGTGTCCTGTGGAAAATGCTAGATGCTGGCTTTGCTAGTTTATGGAGGAAGCAGGACTGTGTGAAGCTGCCCACTACATCTCGCCCTGGGTCTGTGTGCTCTTAGCTGACTCTTTTCTAGCTGGATAACCAGGCTACTCTGCCCTAAGGCTATGTGATAAAAGCTTTCAAACCTTGGTGGGAATGGCATTTACTGCTTGGAAGTTAAGCTGAGGCTGGGTTTGGTTTAATTACAGCCTGCCACATCACATAAGCTAGCATATGTTACTTGGGAAGGAAGAAGAACATTCTGAGGGTTGATAGTATAAGGAATGATTTCTCTCTAATTAGTTGTCACTTTGAAGGGGAGGGATCATAGTAATAAACTGTGGGTGGATAGGTGATAGCAGAAAATGTAGAGGAAGGCCAACTGAATGGGTCCCCTCTCAGTCCAAGAATACAGAAGTCTAGAATGGTAGGGCTTCCGTGATTCACTGTCAGAGAATTTATGTTCATTCTCACCCCTCGACACTTGCCTTCTTTTATTAAGTACCCAGAATCTTCATGCTCTTTCTCAGTTCTAGTTAGAACAGATGGGAGGTAGTCTAATAAACATCAGTACTCACCAAGGTGTCAAGAACTGTGTTGGTTGCCCCTCCAAGGGGATAGATATTTCATTTTTAAATGGTTGGGGAAACTTATGGCACAATGGAATCAATTTTATTTTGGTGGATTTTTAGTTAACATAGTTGTGGGGAAAATAGTGGATAATTAGGGTCTTCTTCATATCCTTAAAAAACATGTTATTGATCACTTTCCAATTCTGCCCATGTGCAAACTTAGCTGGAGGTCATACAGCTATTGTGGAGAAAATAAAATAACATTGATCAAGAAAAGAGGCCCCAGGGCACCTGGGTGGCTCAGTTGATTAAGCATCTGACTTTGGCTTAGATCATGTTCTTGCAGTTCATGAGTTCGAGCCCTGCATCCAGCTCCACACTGACAGTGAAGAGCCTGCTTGGGATTCTCTCTCTCCCTCTCTCTCTGTTCCTCCTGCATTTGCTCATTCTCTCTCTCAAAATAATAAATAAATAAATTAAATTAAAAAAAAAATAAAGGTGCCCAGTTTCATCTGACTACTGGCAAGTAGTCAGCAAGTTCTGTGCCTTTAAGGAAGAGCCAGTGGAAAAGCTGATTTAAGGGGCATTTAACAAATAAACACCCTCTCTTAGTTCTCCTTAACCCCAGAAGAGATCACATACATTTTATTATACTTCTTACAATCATACAAAGACCAAACCAGTCAATATACACTTAGAGAACCTATGCAGATAAACCATAAACTAATTGAAGGCCAATATTATACTTTCAACTCCTTCGTATCACCCCCTTCACCCTCATTTATTCAATTCATTTAGAAAAAAAAAATATCGAGCACTTACTATATGCTAGGCACTATGCTAGATTTTAGTAATTCTACATGATTAAGATGTGGTTCCTCTCCTCAAAGAGCTCAGAGCCTAGTGAGGAAGACAGCTGGGCACAAAATAGTTACACAATCATGTGTGAAGCATATTCCTAGTTGTAGGAATAAGCACTATCTTACCATTGAAGAGGAAGAATTCATTCTGTCTGGCTTTAGAGATCTGGCATTTGAGCTAGTCCTTGAAGGACAAGATGGTTCATTAGCTCAGCATCCTGAATATAGCAAGTGTTTTAAAAAATGTCACTGCTTAACAATATCAGAGATGAAGGAAACTAGAATTATTTGAAGGTTGAGTCCACGGTTATTTATCCCAGTTTTTTCTTGGATTGAGGTTGGTTATCCTAACCAGTTCACCCTCATTAATCAGACCCCTATATGGTTCATCATTTGCCCCATATAATCAATGCTTTTGAGATTATCACACAGACACTGTATAGGAGTTGACAACTTGAATGCAACATGAATGCAAACATAGCTGTTGAAATTGTCATTTCTTCCCTTATTTTCTTTGACTTCTGAAGGTTTTATATTTTTAAATTGTCAGTCTTGACACCACACTCATAACCCCAGTAATTCAACTCAAAATACATTCTGATGAATGACTGAAATTTGTTGCTGTGATGGCACTTAATCCTGCACCATTGAGAAGTCAACTCTACAGCTGTAAATTTCAGATTTTATAGTGAAATTTTGACTAAACTGGGCCTTTTTTTTTTTCTAGTGAGCTATCCATTAACTAGTGCAGTATTTACAAAATAAATGTTGAGAAGCCTACCACAAATTCTCTGTAGAGTCATTAGCGACTTTATATTTGACAGTAATGATTGCATTATTCTGATGCCTTGAATTTCTATTTTCAGGAACACTAAAAAAGTCAACAATTTAATGCTGTTTGAAAAAAAATTGACTGGCTACTCCCATCATTTGTTTTTGTCTGCATCTAGATAATTTCATATATCTGGATGAAAAGGAACAGATTCTACAAACCATCAGGTATTTAAAAAAGATCTGAATTTGAATGTTATAGAGAAATCAATGAAATGATTGGCTGAATTTGTCAATTTCCATTTAAACTTGATGCTGAGTATAAATAAGCCTTTGCTGTTCTCTGTCAACCTTTAGATTTCAGAAATAGTAAAAATGCTAATTTTCACCACAAGGGGGAAGTAGAACACTAAAATTGTTATCAAATGGAGCCTAATGAAAGGGAGTAGTATATTTGTGTTAAGAAAAACTGTACTCTGTGGCAAGAAATAAGAACTTTAAAATATGTTGACTAGAATTCAGCAATCTTTCTAGTATCATGTTCACATTAATTTTAACCTCTTTGTAAATTTCCTACACATTTCACCTTTGAACTAAACATATGGTTTGCAAAATGGACAAAGAAAAGAAGTAACAATTGCCAGTGAGGGAAGTAATTCACATTTCATCTTGAAGGATAACATGTGAAATCTCAAGTATTTGAGAGTGATTATTAGTTTTCTTAAGATAGCTCACTGGCTGCCTGGGGAGTATATATTTTAGGCTGAAATGTCTGTAGAAAATGGATCAGCCAAAGTAGTTGCATGATACAGTTTAGCATTAAACAGAGCCTAAACTTATCTGAAAGGGTAAATATTTAATCTGGGCTTTTGTGGCCTTGCTGGTAGAGCCTTCTATCAAGAGGGAAAACTGGGCAAGCCTTCTGTTTCTTGTGAAGTCTGACTCAAGATTATCTTCCTTCAAGAAATTTTCCTGATCTCATTCTACTTGAAGCAGATCCTCTTCTTTAGTGTGTGTCGGAAACCCTTGGAAAAGTTGTGAAACCGGATTGCTAGGCTCCTGCCCAAGTTTCTGATTTGGTGAGTCTGGGGAGGGGTCTGGGAATATGTACGTCTAACAAATTCCAGGTGATGCTGATGTTTGGGGTTTGGGACCATACTTTGAGAACCACCGTTTCAGTGTGTATTCCCTTAGTTTATGCTATCAAATATCATCACACCAGAGTCTAGAGAATGTTCCTTCTTTGTTTGGTATGCTGGAATTTGGTTTGCTAAATATTGTTTGAAACCAGGTGGCTGTTGACGGTGGCTCAGAAAGTTTTCTCTTAGCAGTTCTACAGTTGGATTTTATTCGTTAGGATTTGACCTGAATGTTATCACACGCTTTTGGGTACATTGTTTTTTCAGGACATTTTAGGTGTGTATGTTGTGGTTTTTTGAGCACACTGTCACTTGAAGTGGGTCTGGGCCTTTAGTCCCTGTGCTTGCCCTTATGGCCCTGCAGAACCAGTACAGTCCTGGTCTAAAGCATGTTTGCACTCAAATCTTAATATGCAAAACCAAAAGACCAGTACAGGGGCATCTGGCTGGCTCATTTGGTGGAGCCTGCAACTCTTGATCTCGGGTTGTGAGTTAGGGCCCTACACTGGGTGTAGAGATTACTTAAAAATTAAAATCTTAAAAATAAAAAAAAAAATTAAGAAAATAAAAAAACAGTACACATGCTACTAAAGTACAATTACTTTAGTAAGTAATTCTTGCCAGAAATACTAGTACTGATGTGAATGAGGATTAGGAAAGGATTTGGTCTGAATCATTTAACCTATATATCTATAATCATTAGTTAAGTGGAAATTGGTTAATTGTCCATATTTTTTTACCTTTTGCCTAAGTGAAAGAAAAAATGGGCCAAACACTATGCTGGGTGTCAGCATATGACTTCTGTTTGGGTCATGAGTTTAGTGGGTAAATTGTAGCAATGTGATCTCTGTCAGCCTTCAGGAGTGAAATGAAAATAGCCATACTTACCTAAACAGATCCATTGAAAAGAACAACTAGCAGCAGCAACAACAAAATCTTTTGTAAACATAAAGCACTATAAATTTATGTAGTAAAGATAATTCCACACTATGGGTTTCACTGGTCAGATCTATTTCTTTACAAACCACAATTCTAGAAAGAGAAGGATTATAAACAGATGCATGATCCACTGAGGACAATATAATATAATGGCAACCATTTAAAGGTACTGAAGATTAAAGCTGGCTATTTACCAGTGTGGCATAATGGGTGTAAGACTTTATTTGGCACATGTTCTAATTGCTTAACAAATCAACGCTGGCAAAACAGTTAATCTGGTAGGCCCCATAGACTCTGCCACTGATTCCCTGATTCACAATAAGCAATACATTCATCCTTCAGAGATTCTGGAAACATGTAATTTCTGCCAAAAAAAAAAGCTGTGAGATTCCAATTTCTAAATTACCATTGTTTTCTCTCTGCCCTAGGTCAAAGTGCACAATACCCCACAGGGTCATAGGAAGACACTGGGTTCTTCTCTAATACTCCAACCCTAGCTTCCGGGCACTGAGTAATGATTCTTTTCCCAGGGCCACTGTGAAATGGTTTGAGCTTCTCAGATGAAGACATGCTAGCCACATGTTACTACCCTCTTCTCAAGGGTTTACAAGCAGATTTTAAAATAATAGTTGTTCTAAAATGTGAGGATACCTGAAGGAATTCTGACCTGGGGGATTTGCTCTTGAATTACCCATATTTGCCAATATGACTATTTCTAGTTATCCCTGCCTGAAGGTGGCTCATAATTGCAGGCGATTAAAGGGAGACAGGCCATAGCTGCTGGATGTGGCTGAGAACAGGCTTTTAAAGCAGCATCACATACCTACCTGCTGGTCCTGGCTATAGGGCTCAGCCCCTTGAACCTTTGCCCACCGTCTCCTTTTGCCCCTCTCTTGATGTCTGGCCGATTAATTCAGTTTTATGTTCATTTTGACTATTTACTCACTTCTGGCCAGTGCTACCAAGAGGTTCTGGCAAAAGCAAGGACTCAGATGTCAGATGCCTGGATTTAATTTTGATTCCACCACTGGCTTCCTGAATCTCAGTTTTGCCCTGAGACAGGGATAGAATGTATCTCAAAGGTTGTCAAGGGTTGCTGAGATATGTACGATTCCTGACAAATATTTATGCTCAGTATATGCCACCTGTTGTTATCATTATTATGTGTTTATGCTTTTAAGCTTGACCCTATGTCACTGTGGCTTTATGACCTGTGCTGCTTTTCCTGCTTAATTCTGTGGCACTGAGGTCCTGTCCCAGCTTTTCTTGAGCCGAGGACACTCCGCTCCCCTTGCTTCCTCCCATGGAGACAGGGATCCTGAGCTTAGGAGAACTGCTATTTTTCTATTAGCACCAATACATTATGCTTTGATCTCAGAGGAGAGCAAGCACTCTACAGATCCATTACTAAGGGGCCAGGTGAACAGAGCAACTGAGTAAACACTATAGATCACCTCCTGAATGACTTGGATTTAGAAATCAATATTCATTATCGGTGTGGCTAAAGTGACTGAATCAGTTGGCTATTGTTCCACTCATTACTCATTAACTGATTGATGGTATGATCTCAGAATCCCCATTTCATGAACAATTATTTCAACTCCAGCAAAGTGGACATGAAACTTCCTTTGTCTCCGGCCAAGTTTTAGGTTCAACCACTGTGTGTTTTAATTTTTTTATGTCCTCTTGTAAAGAAATCTCATTCAGTTATTAGGTTGAAATATTTTCCTCTGCCCCAAAGCCAAGTATTTGTGCTATTCTGTAGGTTAGAGAGGCCAGGCTTCTGGGGCCTCCAGGAGAACCACAACAAAACTCAAATAATTTCTTTCCTGCTCATACAAAACTGGTGGATAGAAGATTTCTGTCTTTGTGAGACTTTGCAGAATGCATTTCAACACTCTATAGAATTGGCTGGTGAAAAGTGGGGTTAAATAACGAAGAAAATTGCACACTGCGAACAAAAAAGCTTAAAAAAGATTTTTGCCTATAGCATAAGGTATAGAAAAATGCCTCTATTTCCAGATGAATCAATCTTAGCCTTTCCTTAGCATTTCCTTTAACTATAAGTAAATGAGGAATCTAAATCTCCATTAACTTTGAATACCTATGCTACATCACTGTAAGCAATGATTTGTTCTTTTGTCCCATGGATGAGCTGAACACAGGGCCTTACTTTAATATGAAATACACTGATTTTGTTGGATTCTATTACATTCTCATACTGCTAAAAGATCTTTTCATGTTCAAGTTCCAGTGTGTTTTCAAAGTCAGGTTTTTTTCTTTCAAAAGGAAAAGTGTCCCCTGTGGAAGTTTATGAAAGCTGACACATTTTCTTGTAAAATATCCTTCTGAGACCATATGGTTTATCGGTAAGCACATATTTTTGGACCTTTAAAAATGAGTATTATGAAATTAACGTGAGATGTTTTTAGAAAAGTGAATGCCATTGACTCTGTAGGGCAGAATGCCTGTCTCCTTTGTGGTTGTTACTCTTTATAATTCCCTGCAAAAGGCATTTTCAGATAATTAAAAAAGGTATTTGGAACAAAAATACTTATCAAAAGAGGTTATATAACAAATGCATGGCAGCCAGTTGTCAAAGTTAAAAATACCCATTTATTTTCCCCCAAAGCTATTAGATCTATTACCACCTAATTGCTTGGAAAATTCATTTTCTTTTCTGAAATCACAACCTTAATTGAGGCCTGAAAGCTCACCACGTGCCTCTTAAATCAGTAAACCTAACTTTTTAAAAAATTCTTCTATAATTTATCTTTGTGGCCAAGAGCATATTTTTTCTTTGAGATAGTTATGGCAGCTTGTCCTAGCAGAAAAGCACTGTTTCTGATAATGCATATTGAGGGCAAGAGTTCGCAGCAAAGTGAACAGATATTAATGCAAGCATATTATTTAATCACACTGAAACCAAAAGATTTTTAACCAATTTTTGTGGTATTTTATCCTAAATGTCAAGATGGGAAACACAAATCTATTCGTCATTCTGGCTGTGGAAATCTGCCCTACATGTCGCCATCAGCAAGAGTAACGTGTGTAACAGATACAACCTATTTGTTGTTATGTAAACTCTGAAGAATGTACATAACAGGAAATAATTTTCAGCTTTGGTTTATGACAGATCAAGCATCAGTGGTGATGAGAGTATCTAAATCAGTGCCTGAAATCAGAATTATTTTTAATTACATAAAAGGGATGAGAATAAATGTGATTAAAATAAATGATCCTAGAAGCAATCATTCAGGTTAGGGTTGCTGTTTCAAGGAATTACCTTGGAAATCTATAAACGAATTTGGAAGATTCTATCAGTTTGCAGAATGTTTTTGAAACTCCTCTCTCAGAATTGCCTCAGAGTTAGTTTATGACCTACTTCTCCTTATTACTTTATTTATTTATTTATTTATTTATTTATTTATTTATTTATTGGTTGGTTTTAAGAGTTTATTTGGAAAAAAGAAATAAGATTTTACTTGAACAAAAATCAATTGGAACCAGCAGCACCAAACCCAAAGTGATTAGGAGGGCTCCACTGTCAGGAGCTCTGGGAGAGACTTTTATAGGGAAAAGGCTCAAGTAGGGAAATTATTGATTGGCTAAGGTGTGGAGTCTAGTTGGCTGTTTGTAATTACTTGTTCTTGAGCTTTGATTTTGCAATGTTGAGGTACTGACGGGATTGGGTTTTGGTTTGCTTACATAGGCTGCCATGGCATTAGAGTCACATCAGTCTAATGGCCTCCTTATTGAATTAATTTGATAATGCCCACCTTTTGGTCATCTTCTCATACATGAGAGATTGACCAAAAATTTGGTATTAACACCACTCTCAGTCACCATTAGAGTTAAGTTGATCTTTTCTCATTGTGAAACTCACAGGTCAAGATGTCAGATCTGGGGAAGAATTGTTTTTGCAGTTTGTCTCTTTGTTTTCTTGTTTCTGTTTCTCCAAGTATAGTGAGATTATCCAATGTACTGCTGATGCTTATGCACATGCATTTTAGACGCATAGGAGAACACTGTTTTTCAGGGAGACTACAATGATAACTATTAGGAGGATAATACCAAAAGACTGATGTGTGTTCCTTAGCCAGGGCCCCTAACAACCAAACCAGTCAGTATCAAATAAATCAATGTAATTACCTGAAGTGGATCAACCTGTTTTAGCCAAGTGGCTTGTTTGTTAATTTCCTATATTTACCACAATAGCATAGGTGTTGATCGAGCTACAGCAGAAGATATTTGCCACAGTACTGATTTCTTGTTCAGCCAATAGGTAATCTAAAGCAACTCTATTCTCTAAACCCACCTTAGGAAGAAAATCTAGGGACTTGTGCAGCTACAGCCTTAACTATTCAGTGATAGTTGCCAAACTTAAGGAGCACTGTCTTCCCATGTGTGAACAGAGAGAGAGGAAAAGCAAGTAGCAAAAAGGCAGCAGCAATAAAGATTCTATGTTGGAGATAAAGATCTTGATCAGTGATCTTGGGAGAGCTGTCTACTTCAAGATGCTCTCTGCTTCTGGGGAGAAACTTCCCCAATCAATTTAAAATTTAGATCTCCAGCTAGTGTGTAGCTGGAGGAACCCTTTTTGATTGGGGGATGTGGATCCAAGGTTCAAGTATGTGAAGTTTGGCTGCTGTTTGGGTGGTGAGGAGGACCTGGTATGGTCCCTTCCAAAGTGTTCAAGGGCAGTCTTTTTTCTTACTGATTCCAAATCAGAGGGGTGGGAGAAAATTGAAAGTGTTAGCCTGGAGAGTTATAGGATATTAGGAGAAAGTAGAGGAATTACTGATCCAGTTTGGTTTATAGATACTTAATAAAAATCAAAGACAATGAATGGCACTAGAATCTGGTATCCACAAAGTTGTGTTATAATTTTTTACAGAAACATAATTTTTCCCTCTACAATCACCATCATCTGTATCAAAGGTAGTGACAGGAAGGCTAATTTGTTTATAAAATAAGTCTGTCGGCCTGATTATTTACAGAAGTACGGCAAGAACAGTGATCATGCAGATAGGCTCTTTTTAAATCTGCTTTGCTGGAACTTTTCATAAAGAATCTTAAACTAGACTTTTAAAAGGCTTTCTAGGGTTAGAAGCCAAGCCAAGAATTCACCATCAGACTCTGCCTGGAATTTCTATAGATTTGGGTGAATTCTTCTCTTCTGGAGGTTGCCTAGATAACCTGAGGTTCCTGGGCCTGCCAGGACTTGACTTTTCATAGTCACGTGGTAAGACTGTTGGGAACTTTGTAAGCCAAGGTACAAGGTCAGGTTTTCCAAGGGGCTTTTATTGGCTCCATAATGTCCACCTTAGTTCCTTAAAACTGTTCTGATTATATCTGATTTTATGCATATTCTCAAATATGACTTTCTAGTCAAAGCCTTAGTGCCTTAGTAAAAACCAATGTTTCCAATTATATCTTGTTACAGGGAGAGCAGATTCTCACTGAACTTATGCAAATAACTGTATTGTCATGAAAATAAGAATACTCAATAGGTTTCTGAATTCTAGATAAATCAGGGACAAAAAAGAAATGTTACAATTTTGTTTACATAGACATACTTTACTGTAGGTCATAGATAGCTTATGAGAAAAGTGAAAAAGGTTTCCTTAAATCTGCAAAAATATAACATTAAGGAACCAGTAATATTTCAAAGAAAATTTATACAAAATATAATCATCTTCATCAGTTCATTCAATGTCATATTGTTGATTCTGGTTCTGCTTGAGTCCAGTTTTTTATTAGTTCTAAAAATTCTTATCTAGTTCAGTTTTGTGATCTTAAAGTTAACAGAAACCTATATCCAGAGTACTTGTCAGAGTCCTTTCCATGAATTTCTCTGAAGATGAAGCACCCTTGCAAAAGAGTAAGACAATAACTAAATGACAAAAAAGACTTTAAAAATGGTCATGGTTAATGAATGATCTGATGAGAATTCATTTGACAAGGAAATGTAGTTATTTCTGTGGCAGACAATAATTTAGGATAATAGTCGGACAATGAGAGTATTGACAAGTTTCCAGAAACTTTAGACAACTTCTGGGATACCCATGTTAGTAACATATCCATACACAGATAACCTAAGATCTGCCGTCTCTTTTTATTTGACAATGCTTCCCACATAATTTACCACGCCAAATACACCACCAAATAAACCTAATAGTTTAACATCTCTCTTTTACAAGGTGAGGCAAATCCTTTGAGACTTTTCAGAGACCCTCTGGGAAATGTCAAAGTAACTTTGAGGTAAAAAAGACTCCATTTAGAACTTTATTTTGAGAATTTGTCAAAAGTTTGAGCATTTGACTACATAGACTCTCAGCTCATTATGAAATAGTACTTAGCTCGTTATGAATAATACTGAGCTCTTTCAATATTGAGAAAACTGGCTTTTCTTAAGGAATCAAAGACCTGATAAAGACAGCATGAAACACAGCAAATTATTTTGGTAAGACACAAATCTTCCTTTCCAGGTAGATTACCCAAAAGGTAGAAAAACACCTCTCACATTCTCTTACCAAGAGCAGACCAAGAAACCATTGTCCTTTTAACAGAGAGAAAACAAAAGTCTAATTTTGTGCCAATGTACTTTTGATATTAAAACTCATACTTTGGGGTATCAGTTAAGCGTCTGGGTCTTCGTTTTGGCTCAGGTCATGATCTCAGGGTTCCATGAGTTGAAGCCCCACATTGGGCTCTGTGCTGACATTGTGGAGCCTGCTTGGGATTGTTTCTCTCTGCCTCTCTCTCTCTGTCCCTCCCCTACTCTCTGTCTCTCTCTTTCAAAGTAAATAAATTAATTAAAAAAAAACTCATACTTTAAAAACTTAAATCCATTCCAATTTTGTTACATTGATGCATAAAATTTCTTCTCAAAGATTCCTTGTCCATGTCCCTTCTATATACATATATAGCATAATGCATACTTGTTGAGTCTATGCAACAAGTTATGCAACAAAGTCTATGCAACAAACTTACTATATATATATATATATATATATACACACACATATATATATACATATATATGTGTATATATATATGTATATATACACATATATATGTATATATATATCTCCAGTCATGTTTTGTCTTATGTTTTTTGTCTTTCTCTTTCTGGAACAACAGTTGTTCATTCTACTTTCCTTACTAACTTTCATACAAAGTGGTTTCCTTTCACCCTTATTATTTTTAAGTAATTTTAATTCCATATATTGATTAGAATTCTTAACTCTTAGAATCCTTTATTCTTAATAAAAACTAAGAAGCAAGGACTGTTACAGTAGCATTCTGTGGATTGGCAACTTGATAAATACATGTCACAATTTCTAGAAGTACATTCTTCCTTGTAATAAATTTTTCAGTGTGGCACAAGACATGTTTACTAATAGATCCAAATATTTCTAGTTCCTTTGTAAGAAAGGAAGTCAACAGTAGATAAACCTATGCTCAGTAATTAATGTTTCAGTAACATTTTATAAGTTGATATCTTATTTGGAAATGGTCTGGATATTCAGTGAATATCCATCATTCAACTTATCTCAGTATAACTTTAAGGTTTCAAGTTACCAAAAGATTTTGGAAATTATTGTTAAGTAGACATAGCATAAAGCACAATTATTACTGAAGTTTTATTTGTAAACTTTTATTTTACTTACACCTATTTAGTTTATTTGTTCTTAACAATTATGTTTAGAGAACTCATGAAAATTTCATGAGGTATTAAACAGCTAACTACCATCTTACGTTATCTTTCTTGCTAAAACAAATTCTGTAACAGAGATAGCATGAGTTTATTTGACCATTAGGAAACCTAAGTAGAATAAAAGTATTATATTTGGTGTTGGTAACTAATGACATGCCTGTTTTTATTAAATCAACAAACTTAAACTAGCTTTTATTTACCAAAGATTATCCTAGATCATGTAAACTTAAAATTCTTTAGGGTTAGATACTATATTTCTGAGAGTGTACTTGATTTATTTAAATGCTTGTTTGTCTTTAAGTCAATTAAATAGAGTTCTTTATAAATTAACTTTGATAATACCATTCAGAGGTACAAAAATATCACATATCTGTAACATACATACACAGAGGTCTTACAGCTTTCATGTAAAAATTTTAGCCATGAGACAGGTTGAAAGGTAATACAAAATTCCCCAGTTTATAAAAGAATGGTTGGATTAGAATTGTATTTATGGCAGATAGAATAAGTTAAAGTCACCTGCTCAGATGGTTGAAAAAATGTTTTAGTGTTACTCATCTTTGTTTTTTTTAATTTTTTAAAAGTTTATTGATTTTGAGATAGAGAGAGAATGAGAATGAGTGGGGTAGGGGCCGAGAGAGAGGGATAGAATTCCAAGCAAGCTCATGCTGTCAACACAGAGCCAGACACAAGGCTCGAATCCATGAATTTTTTTTTTATTGAAATATATTTGATATACAATGTTACATCAGTTTCAGGTGTATATCATAGTGATTCAACAAGTCTATGCATTATGCTATGCTCACCACAAATGTAGCTATGATCTATCACCATAAGACATTATTGTAATACCGTTGACTATATTCTCTGTGCTGTACCTTTCATCCCTGTGGCTTATTTGTTCCATAACTGGAAGACTATACTTCTTACATCTATCCACCAATTTTGCCCATCTCCCTACTCCTTCCTCTCTGGCAACCAGCAGTTTGTTTTCCATATTTATGGGCTTGTTTCTGATGTTTGTTTTGTTTTTTAGATTCCACATATAAGTGAAATCATACGGTATTTATCTTTCTTTGACTTATTTCATTTAGCATAATATTCTCTAAGTCCATTCATGTCATGAATGGCAAGAACTCTTTCTTTTCATGGCTGAGTACTATTCCAATATTACTATACATATATATATGTATAAATATATGTACACATATAAATATATAAATATAAATATAAATATAAATACACACCCATCTTCTTTATTCATTCATCTGTCTATAGGCGTCTGGGTTACTTCATATCTTGGCAACTGAAAATAATGCTGCAATAAACATAAAGGTGCATATATCTTTCTGGATTGGTGTTTTCATTTGCGGGGGGGGGGGGTGTAAATACCTAGTAGTGTATTATTAGAATTGCATGACATTTCTAGTTTTAATTTTTGAGGAACTTTCATACTACTTTCTATAGTGGCTGAGCCAATTTGCATATTCCCACCAACCAGGCACAAAAGTTTCTTTTTCTCCACATCCTCCCCAACACTTCTTTCTTTCTTCCTTCCTTCCTTCCTTTCTTTCTTTCTTTCTTTCTTTCTTTCTTTCTTTCTTTCTTTCTCTTCTCCTTCCTTCCTTCCTTCCTTCCTTCCTTCCTTCCTTCCTTCCTTCCTGTTTTTCTCTTTTAGAGAGAGAAAGACTGTACAAGTGGGGGAGAGGGGCAGAGGGAGACAGAATCTTAAGCAGGCTCCCCAGTAAGCACTC
The DNA here is from genome assembly GCF_023721935.1 of Panthera uncia. NCBI lineage: Eukaryota > Metazoa > Chordata > Mammalia > Carnivora > Felidae > Panthera > Panthera uncia. Next base: position 122,793,467 of record NC_064816.1, read on the forward strand.
AGCCCAATTCAGGACTTGATTCCACAAAACTAGGTTCACGACCTGAGCCAAATCAAGATTAGGATGCTCAACCAACTGAGCCACCCAGGAGCGCAGTAAAAATTCTTACCTTTTCCTGTTTATTGCCAGTTTTCCGGGATGTAGTCTATAGGTTCTAGAGTGAGTGGGGTGTCTCAGTGTGTCTCATCCTGGTCATCTGAAAGTATAGAGAAGAAAAATAATTTTCCCTCTTCCCTTTTAGAGTGAGCACTTGGCCGAGACCCCTTTTTGTCTAGGGTGCCTCCTAAACGGATAAGTTTACCCAAGATGGTTAAAAGTTCTCCACTGTGAACACTCTAATTCAGCATTAAACAATAGTTTAGCTTAACCTGCTTGTTCAGCATTAAAACAAAATTTTATTCACCTGAGGCCTCATACTTGACTGAGTCCAGTTTAAATCAGACCTAGTCTGTCCTCAGACCCAGTTCGGTTTTTAAGTAACACTTAGTTTGTCCTAGACCCAGTCCGGTTTCTAAGTTGGATCCAGCGCAGTTTCTAAGACAGACCCAGTCAGTCCATGGACCCAGTCTTTCCTGGACCCCATGAGGCTTCCAGGTTGGACCCAGTCTGACCTCGGATCCAGTCCAGTTTTTAAGTCAGACCTTGTCTATTCCCAGACTTAGTCCTTCCTGGACCCAATCCGGGTTCTTAATTGGACCCAGTCTGACTTGAGATCCAGCCCAGTTTTTAAGTCAGACCCTGTCCATTCCGGACCTAGTTCCTCCTGGTCCCAATTGTGTTTCTAAGATGGACCCAGTCTGACCCTGGACCCAGTCTGGTTTTGAAGGTGTGCCCAGCCTTAGTTTGGATTCAGTACTGTTTTCTAAGTCAGACCCTTTCCAACTCCGGCTAGTTTCTGGAACCTGTTGGGGGAGGAGGCCAGAGGTGGGGGCAGGTAGGGAGAAGCTAATATAAAGTCTGAAAACGCATAACGCCAAAGATTTGGAACTAGGATCCAAAATCCGGGAACGGCTTATCCACCACCTCCAGAGGCAGCAAGAAAGCAGCAGAGTTCAAGGTACTTATATCTCGTTGCCTGTTGCTCCTGGGGGCTGCTGGGGGTCTTCTTCGGTTCCCTTTCCCGACACCAGAACTGTTAAAAGATAAACTGAGGAATATTAAACATTTTAAGAATTAATTTGCACACAAATTGATTCTATTTGGGCAATGCCAAATTGGAAGTGGTTTGGAATTCTGTTTTTACTACAGAGAGTGTTGCTCTGCTCAGGTCATCCACTTTATTACCCAAATTTGAGTCAGAATGAATTTTTGTTTGTTTAGAAATTTACAAGGCTGTGGTATAAGCAATTTCAAAAATATTTTTTGTAGCAGCATCCTCTCTGGAATGACTTTGTGCCTCGGCTTCCACCCCAGGATGACTTAGATTTAAAAGTGAGAAGGAAGCTCCGTGATTAATATACATTGCTCTCATTTAATATTCACAGAAGTCCTACGAAGCAAGTATTATCCCTGTCAGTCAGATAAAGAAATAGAATCAAAATGTTTAGGTGATTTTAGGGGCGCCTGGGTGGCTTAGTTAGTTAAGCATCTGGCTTCAGCTCAGGTCATGATCTCGTGGTTTGTGCGTTCGAGCCCCATGTTGGGCTCTGTGCTGACACCTCGGAGCCTGGAGCCTGTTTCAGCCCTTCCCTCTTTCTGCCTTTCCCTCCCTCACACTCTGTCTCTCTTTCAAAAATAAACAGTAAAAATTTTTTAAAAAAATGTTTAGGTGATTTAAGACCCCTTGGAACTAGGAGAGAATTGGGATGTATCTGGCATGAAAGTTCTGCTCCTTCTCATACTCCCTGTTGTTTCCTTCCAGAGTGACAACATCATTTTGCAATGCTAAGCTCTGTTGTGTTTGTGAAAATTCACATTACTTTTTAATTATGTTATACGCATACATCTCTATGTGAGCTTGGACCAGTGCATAAGAGATATTTTTAATATTGTTTGTGATTATGCAGCTTGTAGAGATGAGGAAGGTGAAGAAATGCCATTTGTTTATGCATAGCAAGCACTATGATGGAAAGCCAAATAACATTGGGCACCGTCGACAGTAATAATATTTTACTTCCTAGTGTTGCAAACATTTGCTTCATTAAACAAGATCAAACAAATGAGCCAATGTGAAGTAAGCCTATTTCTAACCAGCAGGACTGAAGAGTAAATAAACCAATGAGAAGTGAGTTTGTGATTTTAATGTAGGCACCTTGGGAAGATGGAACAGAGGTGATTCAGGCCTCTACTTTGGATAAGTTTGAAGACAAAAGAATCCATAAGCACATTGAGTCCTGGTCTCAGGATGAGCAATTTAGTGGGGAATGCATCTTGCTCAAATGACTTGACTTTTGGGAAAGTAACAGAAATTACAGATATTTAACCATCTATTTATGGTCCAAAAGAACCATCTTTCCATGTTTCGCCAACTACATCAAGCCAAAAAGGCTAACGTGTATATACTGCTTACTGTGTGCCAAGTGAGGTGACCCAACTCATCCTGGTTTGCTTGAAACTTTCCCAGGTTTCAAACTGAAAGTTCTGCACCCTGAGAGCCCTCTCAGTCCTGGGCAAACTAGGACAATTGGTCATCGATGTCAGGTTCTCTTTTAAACACTTCATATTTAGTAATAGTTTTATATGTACTGTTGTCATTTATTATTTAGTATCCTTATTTTACAGAGGAGGAAATGCTTGCATAGAGAGGCTAAGAAACTTGCCTGGGGTCCTACGACCAGTAGTAAGTGACAGGCAGGATTTGAAATCAGGCAGGATGGTTCACTGTCAGGCTGCCTCCAAGTGGACTGCCTCTAAGAGTGTCCTGCTTTGTAACAGAGGAAGAGAAATTGTTGGGGATCAAATAATGGCTAAAAACCTAGTACTGTTCTCGTGGTGCATATGTTGGGTATATAGGCAAGAAAACAGGCAAGCACTGGGTCTGTAAAAGAAGAGAAGTTCCTGTCAGAAAGTAAGTAGAGGGAGCTCTTTCAGCCTGTTGGAAGGTTAATTAACCCAACCTGTGTGGTCAGGGAAGGCATGAAATACTATACAGGAATCCAGTCTCCTGCTTGACATTGTGGTTGCTCAATAAGCCTTCAATAATGGCAGCTATAGGAGAATGGAAACCAGTGACAGTGGCTGCAGAAAAGTGGAAATTGTTGCAAGGGAGGAATATGAACCACTCAGGACTACCAGGGCAGCAGAGGACAGCATGGGGAGTTTTGGGGTAGAATCAGTTACACTGTGATGGTCCCTATGGCCATGGTAGTGTTTCTCTGCAGGTCTGTGTGGCCCATAGAAACCTGGGTTAAATGAATACATAGCTGGGGTTAAGTGATTACTGGGGATTTCTTGGCAAGGAGATTCTTAGACATATCCGGGATGGGCTGCCAATATGTTAACAACAACAACAACCCTACAAAACAACAGACAAACCAATTTGAAATCATTTTTTTCTGGAGGGCAGGAACTGTCCTGTGCTGTGCTCCGTTGCACAGGGATTAGCCAGTTTCAGAGTTTTCCCTGATCTGAAAAACTGTCAGCATTGTAATCTGCTGCTGTTTGTGTGTAATGCCTTCAGTTGGACAATCATGCACAGCCCTGGGGCACATTACATTCTTCTGGAAAGCTCTAAGAAATAACCACATCCAGGCCTTATCCAGACCTTCGTTGTTTTTCAGACATTCCCCAGGTGATTCAAATGTGAAGCCCAGGGTTTGACCCCAATCAGATCATTAACTTAATGAGGGACTATGACCTGAAATTGCTGGATTGTCCTCTTTTCTGTCTGTTGTAAGCAGGAGCCCAGGACACAGAGGGCATTATGGGGCGCTATGATGAAGAACAGTTGATGTGACTTAATGGAAAGTAGCAGATCATTGTACCACACGTGTTAGTGGTATTACCTAACCCAGAACAAATACTCAGTGAGGTCTGATACCGTCTTCCTGGGAGAGTCACTCAGTGCTTTATGTGCTAATTAAATGCGGGTAGAATTTAGCATGTTACAAATGTGCACATCATCAAAAGGATATAGTCTCCTTCAGAAAGGAAGGGATCATATCTTGGTAGAAATATTAAAGGAAGTTCTCCACCTCCCAAAAGGGTAGTACTGATCTACAAGCACTGTGGACACAGCTCACTTTGCAAGGTGACACCTTATCTCTCATCTTTCCTTTGGCTTCACTTGTAATGGACCTCAACTCTCTTTCTATTGGATCAGTTGTGGTTATCTGTTATATACCACCTTCATCCAACTGACGTGCATACACTTGTACAGGCTGTAGGATTTTATTTCTGCTTCTGCCCTCATTGTGCTAATGAATGCCCTCTAATGTTTGGACCTTCTGATCCTGAATCCCGGTGGCTACATGGAGCCAGTGCTTGCTGAGCCTGGGAAGGTCTGGACAGGCTCTTCTCTTTGTTGCTTTGCCCACTTGGAATGTTTCTGCGTTTTAGCTCAACCCACCAGATCATGCCCACCAGGCTCAGTGTAGGCTGAATGAAGGTAAGATCCCCTGTTTTCTGTAGCTTTTGTTGGCCTCCTTGCCCTTTGATACCTGTAAGCTGGTTGAGAGCTGCCTTATTCCAGGAAGAACCATTATGCCTGACTTCCTACCTCTCCCACCTTCTCTGAGGGTTTAAATAGATCATAGGCAGAAGTTAATTGGAGATAAAAGTTTACAGTTAAGCAGGCAGGTTGTAGCACAATATCCATATAATGTAAAGTAACTGAGGTTCTCTCAGGGTCATTGAAATGTACAAAGGTATTCTTCCAATGTATTTTTTAAAACCTAGATAAATTGTGTGTCATATAAAATGCATTGTTAAAGTTTCCAATTGAGTCATTGGATTAAATGAACCTTTCAACACCTTTCAGAGGAAAAGAGATGGTATTTGGTGTGATGAAATAGTCAATGCTTGGCTTCATACTTACATGGTGCAGCAATCTTCAGGGAAGACTTTACTTAAAATGAAAAATAAAAAGAAATAAACCAATGAACTCCTGACTCTGTATCAGATATAAATTTTTTTTTTTTTTTTAATGACAACTTCTGGGATATTCCCGGGAAGGAAAATGGTATCTAAAACTCCTGCCTTCCTTTCATCCACTATTAAAATGATTTCTAATCCTCCTCCCCTGACCCAACATCCAGTACTACCTACTAAGTGATTAATTACTCAAATGCTAAAAGCTGTCTGGATTTCTCTCTTCTCTTCCAAAGCAAGTGTTACATTCTGCTAATGTCACAATTAGCAGGAAGCTGGAAGCCAGTCTCTGACTGGTGAACTAATACAGAGGAGTAAGAACAGATGTGATTAGCGTATTAGAAAGGGTTTAATTTTCTTTTCTTTTTAATTTTCTTTATTCTGAACCTATGTTTTAGAGAAATATTTGAAAGATTCTATCAGTTTGGAATCCATTTACATAGTTTCATATTTGTAGAAGAGTTTAGGGTCACTCTTAGAGATGCTTAATGTCCTTTGAATAACACTGTGCTGTTACCTTTATGGAGAATGACTACCGAGAGAAATTCCCGGATCCTACTTTGCCTGCATTCCAAAGTCCACTTGTCTCAAGCCCTTGTTTCCCTTGTCTCACTGTTAGACTTTTTCTGTGTCTTGACCTTCTCACTGATTTAAAGGTTATATTTTGTTCAAGTATTCTTGTCTGCTTGTTCCTCATTTGTGTATCTATACCATGATTATTTTTCTTAAAATTTAAAATAACTGTGGATAGGGGCCTTGCTCCTGCTAACATGGTGCTCTTGCTTATTCTTCATTCATATATCCATATCATGATTATTTTTCTTAAAGCTTAAAGTATCTGAGGGTAGGGGTCTTATTACTGTAAAATGATGATCCTGTAAAATGGAGGGTGATGATGATAAGCTAAAATAAGTAACCAAATTTGTGTATGTTAAAATGATTATATAAAACATTGAATCTTTGGATAAAATTTATATTTTAATTTATCAGAGCTTCTTGAAAATAATACCTAGGCACTGGTAACATTAAAATGTATAAAAATCTAACTCTTAGAATTCACATTTTTATTGAGCACCTACTGACTTTAGCTCTCCTGGGCTGTCTTTTTGTTCCAGTCCTACTTGGATGGGGTCCCAGATTGTCTTGAAGGCCCTAGAGGGGAGGGGGGAAGAGTAAATGAGGTGAGATTCTAGCATGCCAAGAGTTTCTGTGGCAGAGTGGAGGTGACCTTGTAGCTGAGAGCCATGGATAAACCACCTGGGCCAGGACCACCTGCTTTAGTGATAGAAGATGGGTTTAAATCAGATCATGAGGGCTTAAGGAAACAGAGAGAGGTCAGATCATGAATCCTGTCAACTGCCAAATTTAACAACTGCCAAATTTAACAACAGAACACTGAGGGACAGTCTCAGTTTATGATTGCCAGTGCAGAGAAAAGCCTAAGGATGGAGAATGTAAATCCCAGATGACCTCCTACCGTCAGAAGGACACAGGAAACACACCTCATATGCCCAGATGCCCTCTTGCAGAATAGAAGGAAGAATCAGGACCTCTGAAAGACTGGGCATTTATCCAGAAAAGACTGGGTTCTCCAGAAAAAAGTAGATTAATTTACAAGATAGGAATAAACTCAGCTTTTATCACTACTAACCAGGTGGGTGCTAATGAGAAAGATTAGATCGGTTACAGACAAAATAAAGAAGCTGAATTTTCTCTGCACATTTGTGTGAAGTGAGTGACATTTTGGTACCCTTTTCTGTGTGTGTGTGTGTGTGTGTGTGTGTGTGTGTGTGTGTGAGAGAGAGAGAGAGAGAGAGAGACAGAGAGACAGAGAGACAGAGAGAGAGAGACAGAGAGAGGTAGGGCAGTCACTGGGCAAAGGAAGAGGAAATAGTGCTATAGAAGGAAAAATTTGCAATTGGTGTTTGGGTAGTTCTGGCAAGCAGTCACCAGCGCTCCCCACCAACTTTCTCCCATTGCACATGAGCGCTGCCATCTGTTAGAATAGAATGAAAGAAGGGCAACTAGAAATAAAAGCAAGACACAGAGGGAGTGTTATTAACATGATTTGGGGAATCATGAAAGACTTTATTGAAGAAGTAGTCTTTGGAATGTATCCCAAAAGATAAAGTAGAATTTCAAAAGGAGACTTTTCAAGAGCTCAGAAGCAAGGGAATTTAAAAACATTCTTGGGAATAAATGAAATGTCTAGTTTGTCCAAAGTGTAGAGAACATGGAGGGAGGAAGTGGAAATGTGTAGCCAGAAGAGGTGGTGCGGGGTCAAGCTGGGAGGGTGGGATGAGGAGTTTGCACTTTATTCTATGGGACTTTGGGATCTGCAAGAGGATTTAGCTCACCTCACTCTCTGGCTGAAGCTCCTTATTCACTCCTCTTAGACAACAACCTCATATCCTAGAATGGGTTGAATGACATGTCTTGTGAGGAGCATGGAATAAAAGAGGTTCTGAGTCAGGTAAGTTTGGAAAATGTCCTACATCAGATTCTCCTTTTGGAGATTTACAATACACATTTGCATGTTAAAAGTGCTAAGAAATCCTATGGTAAAGAGATCTGTTTGTCACTGTTTACGTTTTTAGACCCAGCATGTTCTGGATCCATTAGATTATGGCATACTTGTTTTTTGGTTTTTTTTAACATCTTTTAATTCTTATTAACATCCCTTAAAAGGAGTGCTTTGCCTCTTTGACTTACATTGCTCCAGTTCCTCCCATGAAAATTGCGAGTTCTTTATGATCCGGTCTCTGTTCAATGAACTTCTTTTCTTTGAGTATTTTCTTTCTTTTTTTAAAAAATGTTTATGCATTTATTTTGAGAGAGAGAGAGAGCGCCCGCGCGTGCGTGCGAGTGTGAGCGGGGGAGGGGCAGAGAAAGAGGGAGAGAATCCCAAGCAGGCTCCATGCTATCAGCATGGAGCTGGAGGGGGGCTCGATCTCATCCACCATGAGATCATGACCTAAGCTGAAATCAAGAGTCCGATACTTAACTGACTGAGCCACCTAGGCACCCCTTCCTTAAGTATTTTCTAAGCTGCAGTATTTCTCAAGACTCACCTGGTGCTTCTTCTTTAGAAACTTTTTTGTTTGCTGACCAAAGAAGAATTGTTTTTTTTTCTTTGGGGAGGGAGGGGTCTCCACTGTACATTTTATGGTATATTTTCTATGATTATTGGTTTTCTCCACTGTTCTTTGGGTCCCTTGAGGGAAGAATACATACCTTGTTAATTTCTATATTTCCATCATTTAAGACAGTGTCTGACACATAGTTTAGATTCAATGTAATAAAGTTTACATCAAATGTGTGTTTTCTTTTTTAAGATTTTATTTTTAAGTAATCTCTACACCCAACATGGCCTCAATCCCACAACCCTGAGATCAGGAGTCACATGCTCTACTGACCGAGCCAGCCAGATGCCCCTATGTCAAGTGTTTTAATAAGAAAGCTTGATACAACCAATATGCTTTGTGAAATTTTTAACCCTAACAACTTATTTCCTGGAGATGCTTTCTTTTTCTGAGGCCTGGTCTTGTAGCCTGCCATTTCTTGCTTTTTTTTTTTTTTCCCTATGTGCCTTAGGCTCTCAGAGTAGTCACAGTGAGCTCTATACTTTTTGGCATGAAGGATAACTTCTAATTTAGGCCCAACCTTATAGGATTTATTTTGGGCAGAGTATGGAAATTATGAAATCTTAGTATCTGCCTGGTGCTATTCTACATGCTTTACATATATTATTTCATCTAACTGTCATAACATCGAAGGTATATATTTAGTTTCTCCATTTTACAGATAAAAAACTGAGGCTCAGAGAGGATAAATGTCACCTAGCCACAGCAAATGTCAGGATTTTTTTTAATGTTTGCTTATTTATTTATTTTGAGAGAGAGAGAGAGCAGAGAAGGGGCAGAGAGATGTGGAGAGAGAGAGAATCCCAAGCAGGTTCCATGCCATCAGTACAGAACCCGACATGGGGCTTGAACCCATGAACTGTGAGATCATGACCTGAGCCAAAATCAAGAGTCGGATATTCAACTGACTGAGCCACCCAGGCTCCCCAAGTATCAGGATTTTAAACCAGGTCTCTTTGCCTCCAAAGTGTATATCTTAACTCCTTTTGGTTGGATGCATTAATTTTTCTTTTTTAAAGTAGACTTTACTTTTTAGAGTAGTTTTAGGTTCACAGCAAAGTTGAATAGAAAGTAGCATATATCCTCTGCCCTCCACAAGCACATCATCCCCTACCATTAACATTCCACACTAGAGGGGTACATTTGTTGCCATCAGTGAAACTTCCTACATTGGAACATCATTATCACACAAAGTCCATAGTTTACATTAGGGTTCACTCTTGCTTGTGTACATTCTATGGGTTTTGACAAATGTATAATGATATGCTACATGTGTTACTTTTGCACCATTTCACACGTTTCTGCAAGCACGGTTCTTTTGAGGACTGATGAAATTCCCGCGGGTCCAGAATCCAGTTTCAAGAAACTTGATGCTCTCAGTTTACTTAGGAATGATGAGCTTCTGGAGATTGACCTTAGGTGAACAAGTCTCGTGGATTTATTTCTAAAGAAGTGCTAACTTAATGTTCAGTGGGGATTTGCCTTTCTTGTCACTAGAAAACCCTTATCTAAGGCAGCCCTTCCTGTTACCAGACTTCCCAGGGATCCAAGTTGCTGACAAAGAGACAAACATGAACATATGAGATGATGGTAAAATAAATGGAGTAGTTCTGAAGGCTATTTCTTGGGGATTGTAGAAGACACTAGAGAATTACTCCTGCTCTATTAACCACTGAATGTGTATTTCTAATGACTTGTCTTCCACATCTCTCTGAATAAACCTCAAAAAATTATTCATCTTCAACTCTACATTTTCTAAACTTCATGCCGAATGCTACATCATGTTTGCATTTATTGTGAGCATGTGGTCATCCAGGTTATCCAAAGTCAAAGCCCAGGCTATAGTGACTTATATTTGGACTTGAGACCTTGATAAGGAGATTTAGGGACACCCTGATCTTTTTCCAAATGCCTCTCAATGGTCATTCTTGCAGAAGCCTAATCACATTCATTCCACATGAATTAATATAAATTTCAGTTGCAGAGGATGACTTTTCTAATTTTGTTCCCATTTTTTATGGGTGACTTTTACTTACACCTTGGAGTTTGTTATGCATTGATTATTCAAAAAAAGTCAGGGGGACCAAAAATCTCATCCTGTCTTTCCTATAGTAGGGTTCATCTGAGCCTGGGAAGATGGTGATAACATGGTATATATGTGTGGCAGCTAGTATGTGTTTAAGGTTTATTTATGTTTATTTAGAGTCTGGAATGAATGTCTCAGATATATTAAAGTAATACCAAAAAAATCACTTTGCCAAGTGCAAATCTTAGAATAATTAAAATAGCAAAAAATAAAAATAAAAACATCAATCCCATAATTTTCCTCAAAATCTGCCTTGCACCAGTTTCACACTGGCTCCCACCTTAGGCTGCTTGTGACATTTTGACAAAGTAAATTCCACCCTGTATCAACCTCTTTTGTGTACTTTAGGTTACTGGGACAGATTTATTCTCTCGGGTTCCTAAAACCAAGATCTGCCAAATTAAGTGTCACTTTTCATTGAGTATGGGATGTGAGCCACTACCTTCAAAGGGACATGGTGAGAACTCATTTTCCCAGGCTTCCAGGTGATAAGGCTTTTTGTCAGTTTTAAATTATCACACACAAGATCTGAACATATAAAAGAATGTTAAGTCTGTCACCAATGACTGCATTTGGTTCCAAAAATTAGTGGTTTTCTCTCAGGCTATTCTTTAATTATGATACAAAGCAATTGAAACTTCTATTTTAATGTTTGTTTATTTTTGAGAGAGAGAGAGAGAGAGAGAGAACGGGTGGGGGCAGAGAGAGAGAGAGAGAGATAGGGACAGAGGATCTGAAGCAGGCTCTGAGCTGGCAGCAGCAAGCACAATGCAGGGCCTGAACTCACGAACCGAACCGTGAGATCATGCCTTGAGTTGAAGTCAGATGCTCAACTGACTGAACCACCCAGGCGCCCTAGCAATCAAGACTTTTTAAAAACACACATCAAAAGTCACCTTTACCTCCTGGTTAAACTTCCATTTAATACTGTAAAACCTGTGCTGGACTGATGTCCCAAGATTGTGAATCTTCTTGACGGCTCTTCCTTTTAAAAAATACATTGCTATTTAATGGAGAAAAAAATTCCAAGTTGGGTGTCTATTTTCTAGTGGAACACAGTCATACCAGTTAGAAAATTGGTCTCTTCTACTTTGCAAGCACAAGAGTATAGGTTTCCTTAGATTTGTCCCTTTTGAAATTAGTGGCAAAATTGATGTCCCCCTTTCTTAATCACTAAGCCAGACTGGTATAGAAAAAAAGGTCTCGGGGCGCCTGGGTGGCGCAGTCGGTTAAGCGTCCGACTTCAGCCAGGTCACGATCTCGCGGTCCGTGAGTTCGAGCCCCGCGTCAGGCTCTGGGCTGATGGCTCGGAGCCTGGAGCCTGTTTCCGATTCTGTGTCTCCCTCTCTCTCTGCCCCTCCCCCGTTCATGCTCTGTCTCTCTCTGTCCCAAAAATAAATAAAAAACGTTAAAAAAAAAAAAAAAAAAAAGAAAAAAAGGTCTCATCATTGTATGCCTCTTCTCTTTTCCTTAAGATGCAGCATCAAATTAAAACTGTAAAAATGACAGTCAAGAAAATAATTACAGCCTGCTCATTGTTCTTGCCAGAGGAGGGATTGTAAGTAAACAAAGGAGAGCCCAGTTCTTCAAGCTATAATAAGGTTTCCCTTGTGTGTTTTTCCCTCTGGGCAGACATTAGTTGAGGTAAATCCCATTTCACTTAATAACGGCCTGGATTAAGGAAGTTTTTTGAAGAGACTAATTTACATAAAGTAAACTGATTTGAATGATTGGTGCTAGTTTGGGTATTGAAAACAACACACACCTGCAATTTGATAAAAGATTTTGGCTTGATTGGCATGCCTCAGGTGTTTCTTCCTCTGTGAATGAGGTTAAACTTTACGTACTATATTTATGTATCAGTAGAGAGGGCTGAAGAGAAATTTCCATACAAATAAATTCTTTGGCAACTAGTTATGTGGGACTTTGCCTAAAAGTCTGTACTTTCTTAAATTACAGAAATGTGAAACCAAAGATAGGAGGAAAAACTAATTCTTTTGAAAGTAAAGATTTAATGTTTATCTTTATAAAATCCTATACAATGGCTAACTATTTAGTTTCATAAAAAATGGATTAATATTAAGAATTTCTGTATATTTGGAAGTTAAATGCTTTTTGTGATATTCAAACAAAATTTTGTGAAAACTGTTTTGTTCAATTTTGTGAAAGAGCCAAGATGTAATAATAATGTGTAGTTATGTCTAGAGTTTCATAGCGTTTAGGCAGAGGTTCTTGAACTCTCTCTGTAAATAGCAAGTACCCTTAGCGTCTGGTAATTTTTTCACTGTGTCCCTAGGCCAAAAAAATAACTAATATACCTATTTAGTAAGTATTTAGGCCCAAGTAACTTAATGGGTATTTATGCCCTAACATCAAAGAAGCCATTTGGAAAAAATAATACACTTAGAGTAAAAAGAAAAATAATATTTTATTCTTAAATTCCAACAATTATTTACTCATAGTATTGTATGACTGTTGGGCCCTGCATGCATTCTGAAACTGTAAATTCAGATAGAACTACCACTCTCATTTCTTTTTTTTTTTTTAAATGTTTATTCATTTTTTGATGGAGACAGAGCGTGAGTGGGGGAAGGGCAGAGAGAGAGGGAGACACAGAATCTGAAGCAGGCTCCAGGCTGTGAACTGACAGCACAGAGCCTGATGCAGGGCTTGAACCCACGTACCGTGAGATCATAACCTGAGCTGAAGTTGGACGTTCAACTGACTGAGCCAACCAGGCGCCCCATACCACTCTCATTTCTTATTTCACATTAATTTTTGTTTCAATTTGCTTTTCATCACAGAAACATCTGAAAATGTTTCACAAAGATATGATACCATCACGGTAAATCCATATAGGAGATCCTAAAGCTAATACAGTTTTATATGTCAATTATATCTTAATGAAGCTGGGAAAAAAGACATTAACATCATCAAAAGGAGTGTGAGTAGATATAAGATTGAAACTGGATTGTTTTGGAGCTGCAGTTTGTATGGAATCTGACAGTTGCCCCTGTGTTTCCTCTGACAATTAAAATATGCTGTTGTCACCCTTAGGAATTTGCTTTGTCTCCCCTGGGTGGCTCTGTAGTTTGAGAAGGGCAGTGTTTAGGACAAGGTATTTTAGAAACTTTTTAAATACATCTTAAAATGGCTTAACTATCCAAAGCTAAATTTCTAGCAGTGTTCTCAGTTCTGGCACTGATGTTAGTCATTGACTGCTAAAGAATGTATTGGCTATATTCATATACTCAATTACCGTCTGTCATAATTACATCAATCTATTTCAGGAATAATGGCAATGTTTTGCAATTTACATATTTTCAGAAAGATTGACTTACTTTAACTTTCCAGAAGAGCAGCATATAAGCAGCCCTCAAATGAATCAGAGACCAGGATGGACCCAGTTTTAGAATGGAATAAATGGCCAGATGAAGGAGTGATACCTGAAAGCCCCATTTCCTAAAGTATTACCTGACTCACTGCCATGGCACTCCTGTCTTATGCTTTGTTGGGAATTCTTGTGCTTGGAATTACACCTTTGTGAATACAAGAAACAGAGTGCATGGGGCTCAGGAGCTTAGTGCTAACGTAACCATCTCATCTTGGAGACTACAGTGGATCTGGCCTTCTGCCTGGTGTGTTTCATGTGCTTGAATATCAGATTACCTGTCTGCTACGTAGAGAAGACTAGAGTTGTGAGGATTGGATGAAGAACAGATAAGTAAAATTCAGAGTGCAGACTAGTCTTGGAGAAGGCAGGATTGGATCAAACATGAAATAGGCATGAAGCAACTTAAAGGCAAGAATAAGATCAGGGGAAGGTTAAAGAGATAAAGAAGGACTGGGATCTGTAGATGAAATATGCCCATTTTGAATGGAGGAGATGGACTTCTAGGGATCAGCTACTTCCAGTTACTTACTAAACGATCCCATTGGGTAGTCTTTAAATTCTACACTAATAACTAATAGTGTGCTAGACATCCTCATATATAAATCTTTGTGTACCTCTCTGGGAATTTCTTTAGGACAAATTTCTAGATGGAGAATTGCTAGATCATAGAATATAAGTGTGCTAAGACTTTTTTATTTTTATTTATTTTTATTTTTATTTTTTTTAAGTTTATTTATTTTTGGGACAGAGAGAGACAGAGCATGAATGGGGGAGGGTCAGAGAGAGAGGGAGACACAGAATCTGAAACAGGCTCCAGGCTCCGAGCTGTCAGCACAGAGCCCGACGCGGGGCTCGAACTCACGGACCGCGAGATCATGACCTGAGCCGAAGTCGGCCGCTCAACCGACTGAGCCACCCAGGCGCCCCTTGTGTGCTAAGACTTTTGATACACTTTGTCAAAATTTTCCTTAGAAAGGTAATAACCATTCAAAGTCCACCATTAGTGTATGAATCCTGGTGTCTTTGGGCAGGTCCACCCAAGACAGTTATATCTGTACATAGCAATGATAAGAGGGATCCTGCCACCCCTTAAAAGGTCAGAAATTAATTCACTGAGAAATACTAGATTTTCACTAAAAAAACAAACAGTAAGTAAGGTTTAATAATAATTTATAGATACTTCTGAGCATCTGTGAGTACAGTGAGATTCTGGCTACAAGTTGTAGTTCCTCCCAAAGGATGGGAATACCAAGCCAGAGTGGCTGAAGGAGTGGTCTCTCTTTGGTTGGGTTGGGATACTTCTATCTTGCTTAATAGAAGTGTGAAAACTGACCTCATTATTTTACTCAAAAGTCTGCTCTTCTTTCTGTTTTCCTAGCTTTCTGAATAGAACTACTATCCTCACATTTGGCCAACTCATACCTGGGAATTATACAAAAATATTACTTTAAGTCTGCACACAGACCCAGCAGCCAATTTTTACCAATTCCTATCAATTCTATTCCCTGAATATTCCCCAGTTCTAGTGCCCTCATTTACACCTTTGCCATTTCTTGTTTCTCCAATCTATTCCATTGACACTAGAATGAAATCTCTGAAAGGAATACCAGATTGAGCCATGTTTCTACTCAGGATTCTGAATAGAAAAGAACACTTGCATGGTCCTATATTAATCATAAAGCCCTTTGCCATGTCACATCATTGGTATTACCTGTGCACTGGTCATAGTTTTCGTCCTGAACTGCTTGCCTGTCCCCTTTTGAGGTACCATATCCTGACGTGGGCCTATCCCTCATACTTTTAATGTATGATTTATCTTCCTAGGCACAGCCTCTCTTTCACCTTCCCACCTGATGCTCAGCACTGTGTCTCTAGCTTTCACTTCTTATACACTGTTCTGCCTATTATTGAGAATCTCCGACCTTGTTGCTGAAAGCTTCTGTGGGAAAAGATATCAAGAGTTCTACTAGAATCAATGCCTCAGTTTTGAGTGAAACTCTGTTCCGACTTGGCCCCCAGCCTGGGGAGGGACAAAGCTTTCCAGAAGAGGTTCAGGGATTCAGTTGTCTGAGCATCAGGATTGAGGATCTCTTGTACCAGAACCAAGGCCAACCATGATTCTTAGGGGCAAAGTTTCATCTTAAAGCTTTGTCTTATTTGTATTTTTTTTCCAAGATACGTATCATAGGAGTTCTGTAGGACAATTAAGCTTTTAGGAACAGAATTTCTTCCGCAGGTTTCTAAAGAATGGTTTCTATTAGCTAAATTATTTGCAAATGAGAAATAGTTTAGGATTTGAAAAAGGAGGAAAGCACAATTTCCTGACTGATCTCTCAGTCCAGTGATAATAGGGCAACAGCTGAAGTAAACTGGCTATCCTAATTTTAATGTTTTTCATGCTGAAATGCAATTGGTTAATGAAAGGAAACAAGAACGTTGCTTATGATAAAAAACATAGACACATATTTATCTATTGAAATACTTTTTCATCATTATGGTTAAAGAAAAATACTTAGAATAAACGCATTTTAAGCCAGTAAAGAATTGACATTAGTGTAGTTTACCTTAATAATATGACTAAAATATTTATAATTTACCTGGTGAGTCTGAAGTGTTTTGCTGCCAATTGCTTTACAAGAATTTATTCTTGATTAGCTTTTCCATGAAAATTCTGACCATTAAATTTTCTTATGTTCATAGAAAATGAATATAAATATTTAAATAAAGTGGTGCCACAAAATGTGCAAATAGGCCTGCAAAAATCAAACTTGTATTTATATCTTTGTTATAGTTTTTCAAATTATCATATATACAATCCTTTCAGTCTAGGAAGATCTTATTGGTATGAATGAATGTTTTTAAAGGTATAAATGAATGAGGATGACTTAATTAGTTCCAAATAAATCAGAAGGTTTATTTTGTCAGGGATGGATGCATGGCAGACCTCAGAAGGAGATCATAGAATGGAGAGAGAAGGCAATATTCATGAAGATCCAAGTCCCAGAGAGGCCACATTAAAGAGATGCTCTCAAACATATGTAAATATATGATCTATAGTTTCACTGAGTGTCAAATAAATATTCACCAGATTAATGGTTAATAAAATGTCAAAGAGTGAGAGATTAGAAGGTATAAGATTACATTTCTTTAATGGGAAAAGAGAGAAAATATTTATGTTTAGGCAAATGTTGTTTATCAAACATATCGTGAACTTTTTCCAGATCAAAATAATTGCCTCTCACTAAGAAAAGCTTTCATTGACACCCCATCTTGAGTAATAAACATATTGTAAAACCCATTCAACTGATTGATAGTTTTTGGCTTTTAGGAGAGTTTTCAATAAGACGAAGAGTGTGGAGTGGAGTGAAAGGAGACCATCTGTTTCAGTGTTGAATGTAATTTTCTATTATTAATATAACAATTAGCAATTGATAATTGTTCCAGATAAAAGCTGAGTTCATAAATATTTAAAACAAGACAAGTGAGTGGGTTGGTTTGAAAAGTTAGAGGGGATTTGGATCAATGAAACCAGAATTTAGTGGTTATGTAGTTTGTATTTCTTGTTAAATTCTGAGTGGTATTGAGATACAGAATGGCATTAAATTAATTTCTTTTTTTACTCTCATTTTCATGCAATTTCCCACATTATACTCTTTGCTATAAAACATGCCATGTTCGATTAAGGTGTGCTAGCATGTTGAAGCATTTTTCTACAACTCTGTTGAAATCTCATGAATGAGGTCAGCTCACAGGGTCAAACTAATACATGCTAAATGCTTGTATGTAATTTTTTAGCTTGAGACAGGCTCAGAGGCATTTATTTGACGAACTCCTAAGAATAATTGGTTCTCCAAAAACCTTGACAGAACAGGCTTTTCGAGAATAAAATAAGTCCTCTTTCATTGCTTTCCTGTAGCTCATTTTAAGTAGCATCTTACAACAATCCCAATTTTAAAGTTACTTCTATTCACCCAATGAAAGTAACTTGTTTCTTTTGATCCTTTTGGTCCCTGGGTCTTTAAATTGCTTAGAGCTGTTCATTCAAACTGTCACTGTTAATCATGCATATTTGTTTTGCCTGATGCTATTACTAGGTTGGAATTTACTAACTTCTTTGCATGATCCTGTTATGCTGATACACTTAACATCTGCTATAAATGATTTATTAAGATTTAGTGAAAATTATATTTCAACATATTTCAGGAGTAAACTTCACTGAAAACATAGATGGTTAACTCACATTTCAGTACCTCCAAACCTTATTAATTACAATTAAGATATAATTTTATATCATTATTACTTTGGAGTCCCAAGTTGTCACAACTTATCTTTCCTTTTATGGAGAATTTCCCCCTTACACACATTCAGAAAACTTTCATTTTATCCAGACAAGTACAGTCCTTTGGTTGCAATTTCTTTTTTAGATCAGATGTATGTTTCAGAGTATGGGAGATTTTTAGAGTAATATAAAGACCCAGGCTAGGAATTTAACCCAACAGTTGGAATGCACACACACACGCGCGCACGCACACACACACACACACACACAGTGGAATTTGATGCTTATTATTATTTTTTTTATATTGTTCACACCAAAGGTTATTTATTCAAATGGGTAAAATCACTTGGGTCACTGAAGCTAATGTAGTAAGTCTAGCCTTTTATGTTAAAGCATTAGCTTAATGGATTAAGATGTCTCTTCTGAATAAACAGCCCTCTTGAGAATGTTTCAGCTTGTGAGTTCAAGAACTTTACCATCCCCCCAAAGCATTAGGCTTAAATAGAGTTCTACTCCCTTGGGATATCAGCCTCACAACTGAAAATCAAGCTTTATAAGGGCCACCCATTGCATTTCCTAGCCCATGTTTCCTTTCCTTCCTTGTGTTCTCACTTGTTTCCAGAGACCTTGCAACAAAGGAGACTCTGTTGTATACTGTTCAAATCTGTAACAATTTTAATTTATATAATTAGTAATTAGAGTATGCTGCTGTATCCCAAAGGCAAAAGCACCATTTATCTTTGGGCAGCTCAGTCTTTTGGAACCTGAACCACCTTATTATATTTACCATAAGGGAAGGTTGTATATGTTTTTGTGGGGGAAATGGTTAAAAGGAACATCTCCAGAGTTTCCATGGGGAGGTGGATAATGGGGAAATGCCTTTTTAGTTAAGATAGTCTGTTGAACTGAATCCAGTAAATATTAGCTAATGTTAGTATTTTTTATTATTGCTAACTAATAAATTTGCAACAACTTTCCACTACACTGACTGGATATGGACATCACAAATTGCTGCAGCAAGGCAGAGCACAGACAAGACAGGATATAGGCTCATAGAAAGAAACCCCATTTTAGTATTAGTAAATTAAATGTCACAGGTTGGGTCTTCTTTTTAAAGAGTACATTGAAGCAAGCATCCATAAAAATCTTTCAATAAATTTTTGTTGCTCAAAGCATACTTTGAATAATCATTAGAGACTGAGAATAATCTACAATAGTAACAAACAAAAAACAAAACAAAACAACAAAACAGTTGTAATCTGGGGGTCCATGAGTGAAAATTTTCCCTTAATATGTTTTGCTTGACTGTCAGGATGACTTAATAAATGAATTTGAAATTAAAGTGAAAACAACTTATCCAGATCTGTAGGCTGCTGCAAGGCAGTGTGTAGAGGGAAATTTATAGCATTAAATGCATATATTAAAAAAGAAAAAAAGATCTAAAATTAATAATCTAAGTTTCCACCTTGGGGAGTACCTGGGTGGCTCAGTTGGTTAAGTGGCTGACTTCGGCTCAGGTCATGATCTCACAGCTTGTGAGTTTGAGCCCTGGATTGGGCTCTGTGCTGATAACTCAGAGCCTGGAGCCTGCTTTGGCTTCTGTGACTTCATCTCTCTCTTCCCCTACCCCACTTGTATTCTGTCTCTTTCTCCTTCTCTCTCTCAAAAATAAATAAACATTAAAAAAGAATTTAAGTTTCCACCTTGGGAAATTAGAAAAAGAAGGGCAAATTAAATCCAATGTAAGCAGAAGAAAAGAAATAGTAAGAATTATAGCAGAAATCAATGAAACCAAAAACAGGAAATCAATAGAGAAGATCAGCAAAACCAAAAGCTGGTTCTTAGGAAAGATCAGTAAAATCAATAAACCTCTAGCCAGTCTAACTATGAAAAGAAGAGGACACAAATTACTAATATCAGAAATGAAAGAGGGGACATCACTACAGATCCCAGGGTTGTTAGAAGGATAATAAAGGAATACTTTGAACATCTCTATGTCTACAAATTTGATAATCTAGATGGAATGCGTTATTTCTTTGGAAGACACTATCTGCTAAACTCACAAGAAGAGTTTGATGATCTGAATAGGCCTATATCTATTAAAGAAATTGCATCAATAGTTAATAACCTTCCAAAACAGAAAGCGCCAAGCTCAGATGGATTCCATGGTGAATTACCAAACATTTAAGGAAGAAATTATACCAGTTCTCTACAATCTTTTTCAGAGGACAGAACAGAGAGACTACTTCCTAATTTATTCTATGAGGTGAGTATTACCCTAACACCAACTAGATAAAAAAAATTATAAAAAAAGAAAGCTACAAAGCAATATCTCTCATGAATATAGATGCAGAAATCCTCAACACAATATTAGTAAATTGAATCCAACAATTTATAAACAGTTTTATACATGATGACCAAGTAGGATTTATCCCATTTATGCAAGGTTGGTTCAATGTCAAAAATCAACTAATGTAATCCATTACCTCACCAGACTAGAAATGAAACATCATGTGATCATATCAATAGAGGCAAAAAAATGCATTTGACAAAATCCAAAACCCCTTCATGTTTGGTGGTTTCTTACAAACCCAAACATATTCTTGCCATATAACCCAGCAATTGTACTCCTAGTATTTTTCCCCAAAGGAGTTGAAAACTTATGTCTACACAAATATTTATAGGAGCTTTATTCATAATGGCCAAAAGTTGGAAGCAGACAAGATGTCCTACTAAGTGAAAGAAGTCAATCTGAAAATGCTATACACTGGTCTTATTCCAACTATATGACATACCGGAAAAGGCAAAACTATGGGCATAATAAAAAAATCAGTAATTGGGGGGTGGGGAATGAATAGACAGGACAGAGAATTTTTTTAGGGCAGTGAAAATACTCTATATAATATTATGATGATGGATATATGTCATTATACATTTGTCCAAACCCATAGACTGTTCCTCACCAAGAATTAATCCTAAGGTAAACTATCAACTTTGGAGATTATAATGTGTCAATGTAGGTTCATCCTTGGTAAAAAAAAAAAAAAAAAAAAAAAAAAAGTACTATTGTGGTAAGTGATGTTAGTAATGAGAGAGGCCATACATGTGTTTGGACAGGGATATATGGGAAATGTCTGTACCTTCCTTCCAATTTTGTTGTAAACCTAAAACTACTCTAAAAAACAGTGTAAAAAAGTATAAAGTATAGTGTAAAAAAGTAAAGTGCCTCCATAATTTAATTTGTCTTTCATGATTAAAAAAAAAACAAATTTAAATTTGAATTTAAATTACTTCAGTTTGCTACAGACTCCTCAGTGTCCAATGTTTTGAAATTGGCCAAGTTTATATCTTTATATACCTGTCTGGGCTTTATAGCTGGTTGAGTTTATGTTCTCTTATAATCGTGTAGTAAGGGTCCTTTTATCCTATTACAAAGATGTTTGTTTTATTTTTTTAAAGATTTTTTATTTTTAAGTAATCTCTATGGCGAACATGAGCTCAAACTCACAACCCCAAGGTCAAGAGTCACATGCTCCACTGACTGAGTCAGCCAGGCACCCCAATAGGAGGCCTTTTTAAAACAGTAAGAAGTTTCTAGAACAAAAAGAGAAAACTCCTTTAGCTCTGGCTCATTTTGAGTAGGAGCTGGAACTTACTGCTGTAACTTTTCTGTGGAGTATCTATAGATGCTTAGAAGTATTTATAAATGAACATTATTAGTAAGTTCTTATTAGGTCTTATTTTTTAATATAAATCTAATATTTCTCAGTGATCCAACTTTTGGCCTTTAAGAGATGGCAGAATTCCCCTGGCTATTGCTATGTACAGATAGAACTGTCCTGGGTGGACCCCGTCCAAGGATTCCAGTGCCATTTCTGGTATTCATTCCCATATACTGATGATGGACTTTCAATTGTTACTACCTGAGGAGTACTTTGATAAAGTATATTAAATCTTAACATACTTATATCTGTGATCCAGCAATTCTCCTTCTAGGAATTTGTTCTGTGGCGATGATGTTTATTGTACATAAGGGTATATTTTTAAGGATGTCTACTTCCCTATTAGTTGTAAGAGTGAAAAATCACAACCTAAGTGTGTCAAAATCGGTGTTTATTAAATAAATTCCAGTACAGTAAATTAGAATTTACTACAGAAATTTAAAATCTTGATTAGTATATTTAGTAAGATGGAGTAAATATTTACAATAAAGTATTCTTTGATAAAAGTACATTATGTGTATGCTAATGAACTCACTTGAGTCTTTAAAAAGTCAGTTTAGAGTCACAGAGTAAGTTTAGAACTACGTCCCAAACGTTAACAGTGGCTCTCTAGGTGCGAGGAGTATGGTTGATTTTTATTTCTTCATTGTGCCTTTCTTTCTTGCTTTCTTTTTCTTCCTTCCTTCCTTCCTTCCTTCCTTCCTTCCTTCCTTCCCTCCTTCCTTCCTCCCTTCCTTTCTTTCTTTCTTTCTTTCTTTGTTTATATATTTTTAAGAGAGGGAGAGAGAGAGAGAGAGAGAGAGAGAGAGAGAAGGAGAGAGAGCAAGCATGAGCGGGGGAGGGGCAGGAAGAGGGAGACACAGAATCCGAAACAGGCTCCAGGCTCTGAACTGTCAGCACAAGAGCCTGACACAGAACTTGAACTCACGAACCGTGAGATCATGACCTGAGCCAAAGTAGGATGCCTAAACAACTGAGCCACCCAGGTGTCCCTCTTCCCTGTCCTTTCTTATGTGTTCTAACTTTTATTATTTTGTAATGAGAAAAAAATACCAAAACCAAAACCAAAACCAAAAAACTTTTAAAGAGTTATCTGTTGCTCTGATGGCTGATACTAGGCAAGCAGCATCACTTAAGGACTCCTCAGCAGGGCTAGTTTCTGGCTTTGCTCCTTGCCCCAGCCAGAGGACTTGGGCATCAGATCTCTGGAGAGTCTTTTCAGCTACAGGGCTTAATTCTCTGATTTTAAGATAATCATGATTTGTGGATCTCTTGTCATCTAGAGCAACTTTTCAATTGTAGAGGAATTAGAAGCTTTTCACTGTCAGAGCTAATGGTCCATACCAGTGCTGACACCCTGTAGAATAATTATGCTTTTAAGGGGAAAATTCTCTGTTACCCTGTGATGGTTAAGTACAGGATTGTTCTCTTCATTTCAAGAGGAGTGGCTCTAATTTAATGCTTCTGAATGATATTGAAGGGAAGAGATATTTGTTCTCAGAGGGATCTTTTTAATAGGATCACTGGCTTGAAGCAATGTTCCCTTGGAAACTGCTTGATGTCTGTCTGAGCAGCAGGGGTATTAGACTTTTAGAAGGCTGGTGCATGTATATATATGTGAATTTATATTGAAATAATTGAATAAAAGTATGAAAAAAATGCTTTCATATACTAAAATCTCAAATTAAAATGATACAATCATTATTTTTCTGAATAGAGAGATAATAAAAGAAGAAAACATTCAATTATTGTAATGCTTTCAAATGTTTATGTCATGGGGAAAATTTATATCTAAAATACACAACTCCCAAGCTCACACTAATTTTTAAATTCTTCTTTCCCTCCATGCTATTGGTTATATGAAGAAAATAATATATGTCATTGCAAAGTTGCTGGCTTGATAGAAGAGCACTTGCATATACAGTATTTTGAGGGTCTGGGAGGGTAAATTAATATGAAGAGTGTTAATATCTAGTGCTTTGATGGATATTATAACAGGAAAAAAGAAAGCTTATATTCACTAGATAGCATAGATAGATTGCATTAGAGATACAAACATTTCAGTTAATATTTTCAGATCACAATCTATAGAAGGTAAACATACCTACTAAGTATTTAAAGGAATGTTGGAGAATGTCTGCCTTAGTGTTCCTAAATGACCAGTGTGAATGTGTGTCAGGGATGTGCAACAGGGCTTGAGAAAGTAAGAAATCAATTGCTGAGCATTTCAGATTGCCCAAATCCCTCTCTACCCTAAGGCATCATATCAGAGTTAGATGGAGGAATAGGAAGTCTTTTGCTTCTGAATTCTGAAAAATTCCCAGAAGTTTCTGCTCAAAACCCATGAAGTTTAGCTTTCTAAATTTATGAATGCAAATATCAGGATTCAGAGAACTGAAGTGGCATTACATAAAATTACCAAATTAGTGGTTGAGAAAGTTGAGATTGATTTCTCATCTAGCAAATAAACTATTTTAATTTTTAATGTAAAAATTGAAAGGTAGAGAGTTGGATTAAATATTCAATAGATTGGAAATATAGTGCTTCTCAAATTGCTTTACATTTTCTTCCCCAATTCATCCCAACCCTTTACTTGTCACTATGGATGGACTTAGTTGTCATGATTCCTACTGCCACAGCCCTGTGTTGTATCTGCCCTTTTGGTAAAGGAATGAGTGACATTTGAGAAAATGGTCTCTATGATATCAAGATGTAAACTTGATTGGAGGGGGGTTAAACCATGTTGGGAAATGAGTAAAAGAAGTCAAATACATGTAGACTATTGCTTCAAGAAGTTATCACTGAAGAAGAGTGATAATGGTAGCTGGGTACTAGAGAAAGGGTAAAACTCTTTGTGAGATGTAGTGGAAAAAAAATAATGGAGAAAGATTGTAGAAACTTTTCTAGATGGTACTGATATTGTGTATAAAAATACTTTCAGGTTTTTGTTGTAGTAATGCTGCATAACAACTCCCCAAATCCAGTGGCTTGTAACAATAAGTGGCTTCCTTTCTTATGGGCTTGCAGGTTGGATATGACTTGCTGGGCTCTGCTGGGCTTCTTGGGCTTGGGTGCTATCTGTGGAATGGTTTAGGTTTGATCCACATGACTCTTATTTGGGGCCAGAAGCAACTCAAGGCATATTCTTTTCAAGGCAAATGCTAAAAGCATGAGTGGTCATGCCAAATCACTACAGCCGGTTTAAAGCTTCTGCTTGCATAATGCCTCTTTACACAACCCACTGGCCAAAGGAAGTCACATGGCTTAGCCACCATCAGTGAATAAGGGAAGTACTCATCTCTCACAGGTTGAGGGAGAGACCACTTACCTCTTGGTGATGAATTTCAGGGTTATATGTGACAAAGTATAATGTTCCACTGCTCTTCATTGGCATGTTCTTACTATAAAGGTACTTTATACATTGACTCATAGTTTGGATTGGTGAGCTTCTGGGTTCCCACAGCTATGTTCATCATAGTACTTCCTTGCACTATGCAGTTGGAGTGTGCTATGAAATTGGAGTTTTCAAGGAGGCTTTTCTGAGATGGTGGCATTTGAATAAAGTCTTAAGAAAAGCAGAGAGAGCCATATAGGCAGAGATAAGGGCAAGTACAAGGTCAGTGGGCAAGAATGTATCTGTTGTGTGCACTGATCAGCAGTTAAGTTTGAGTGGAATGGAATGAGGGGGAGAATAGTAGGAGATGATGTCAGAGTGGTAAAGGAGATGATTGGTGGGTTAAGTAGAGGAGTGACACAACATAACTTATTTATTTATTTATTGTAATGTTTATTTTTGAGAGAGAGAAAGAGAGCATGAGCAAGGGAGGGGCAGAGAGAGAGAGGGAGACACAGAATCCAAAGCAGGCTCCAGGCTCTGAGCTGTCAGTACAGGGCTCAATGCGGGGCTTGAACCCATGAACTGTGAGATCATGACCTGAGTCAAAGTCGGATGCTTAACTGACTGACCCACCCAGGCACACCAATATAACTTACTTTTAAAGACTCATACTAGTTGTCACATTGAGAATACACTATAGGAGGATGAGGGTGGAAATTTGGAAACTAATTAGGGGGTTATTATTATCCTCCTTTTAAGAGATGATGGTGACTTGGACCAAGTTGGTTACAATAGAGGTGATGAGGTCAGATTCTGGACATATTTAAAGGTAAAGGCAATAGGGTTGGATGTTGTATGTGAAAGAAAAATTGTGAGAGAAGCAGGTTTAGGGGATAAAATCAATTTTGTCCATCACAAGTTTTGAGATTTTTGTTTGAGATGTTTTTTGGAAGATGCTGTATAGGGAGTTGGTGCAGTAGATTACATTAAATGGCTTCTCTGGGGTAGAGTACACTTCTTTGACTCATTGAGGCTGGGCTTGGCCATGTGACTTTCTTTCTCCAATTAATTGTTGGTAGAAATAACAGTGTGCCAATTGAGCTGAGGTGATTGGTGATATGATAAAAATGTGGCAATTCCTTTGAAGATGTCTCTCTCTGCCATACAAAGAGCATACATAACCCTTCAGGAACTGCTATTCTTGGAATAAAATATATGTGGAATAGACCAGAACTGATTCTGTAGCATGAAGCAGAGATGCCTTGGCATTCCTGAAGATAAATCGGGAAGAAATGCATCATCATAAGTCACTTCAGTGACCTGATATACATGAGGTATGTTACATAGCATTATTAAGGCAGAGTATGCCTAATGTAGTTAGATATTGAAACTAGAGTTTATGGGAGAGGTCAGGCTGAAAATATAAATCTGGGAGTTATCAGCTTATAGATTGATAGATCATTAAGAAAATAAATATGGATAGAGGAGAGATCCAGAACAGGAGCTCTAGGTCCCCTCCAGTGTTGTTGTCATAAAGAGGAGGAGGAGCCAGCAAAGGAAACTGAAGAGCATCCCATTGGTAGGAGAGAAACCAGAGTGTCCTGGAAACCAAGTGAATAAAGTCTTTCAAGGCGGAGGATTGACTCAGTCAGATATTGATTAAGTAATTGACTAAGTCAGATATTGCAGACATATCATTTAGTTTGAAGATTGAGATTTGATTTAGCAAAATGGAGATGAAGTTGACAATAGAAGTATTTGTGAATTGGTAATTTTATACCTAACAGAATGATCTAGTAGAGATGAAAAAATCAGGAAAGAGAGGGGAGAATTTCTGGAGCAAAAGCATTTACTTGAGAGATTATGGTCTCCCGTGCTCAAGTAGAGGAGTTGACTAGATGAAAGCATGGAAAATTCACCTCTGGTAATGGAAAAGTAAGGTGGAATACATGAAGCTGGGGTAGGTAGAGGTGGTAGCAGTAGTTTCTGGAACTCTTCTTTCCTTAGAGATACAGGAAGCAAAACTGAGAGTGAAGATGAGGAGCTGCTGGAGTTTTCAGGTGAAGGAATAGGCTTGAAAAAGTCCTTCAGGAGAATGAGAAAATTGAGCAGAGAAATACGGTTTACTCACCAGGCAGCCCTCAAAATATCTGAGATTAGTGATCATGATTTAAAGATCCAGTGAGATGTTTTTCTTCCACTATATTTAGATTCATAGATGTTAGGACAGAGCAGGTAGAGTGTCAGATTTAACTGCGATTAGAGTTTTGCCAAGTTAGAACCATGGGGCAAGAGGAAGAAAAAAGAGCTGAGGTTCTATGCAAAAGAGAGATGATGGTCTGTGGATTTTAAACTATGTAAAGAGGATATTAAATATATGAATAGAATGTGGGAAAAAGTGATAGGACCTGATTGGGACTGGGATATTAGAGAACAAGAGGTGATGGTGGGAGAGTGGGATGCTTGATATTGAGCTTATGGGGGAGTTGCTCTTTTGGTAATGAGTAGGTGGCTGGGTTAGGAGGAAGACAAGATTATTAGAGGAGGTAAGTTCAAATGTATTGGAAGGATCATCAGGTGGATATTGAAATTACCCAGAATAATGACAAGCAGGGTGCTGGAAGTGAACAGTGACTTAAGAGATTAATTCTTCAAGGAGTAGAGAAGGACCCAGGTCTGTGGATAATTGCAACAAGGAGGGGTAACGGGTACATAGTCTGATGAGATGAAGCCATGCCATACCCTGGGGAGAAAACCAAGTCAAACTGATGACATATCAATACAAGGGATTTTGCTGACACTTTTTTTTTAATGTTTATTTTTGAGAGAGAGACAGACAGCACGAGCAGGGGCAGGGGACAGAGAGAGAGGGAGACATAGAATTTGAAGCAGGCTCCAGGCTCTGACCTGTCAGCACAGAGCCCGACATGGGGCTTGAACTTGTGAACTGCAAGATCATGACCTGATCCAAAGTTGGATGCTCAACCAACTGAGCCACCCAGGTGCCTAGATTCTGCTGACACTTAATGGTGGATTTCAGAGGACATATTGGAAGTGTTTCAGGACTTGAGGACAGGTGGGAGATGAATTCATAAAAGAGTAAAGACACAGCCATCTGGTAAGAAGAGCCCAGGGATGAAGGCATATGTAGAGGAGGTGAGTCTGGGCTTGTTGAGGTGATCAATGAATCAAGAATAAAGGGATAAGTCTATCTCAGACTCAAGGCAGATAGGTTGTGAGAGTTAATGTAGTGAAGGATGAAGGTTGGTTTTATATGTAGCATGTAAAGTTTGGAAACCTTCCTCTTCATGTCAAGGATAATGTGGAAATAGGGGAAGAATGGTTTTATCTGGTGCTTGTATAGTTCCAGAGCATGGAATAAGGGTGGGGTTTTGTGAGTGTTTGGGGTAATACGTAATATTAGAATCATCTAGCATAATCAATTAACCCGGGCTCCTAATTTTCAAGGCCTTTTAGGTTTAGCATATGGGACTCTTCTTCCTCATCATAATGACTTTTCTCTTGATTATGTCATAAAAGCCATGGTTCAGTAGCCAGGTGTTTGACAATTGAGTTCAAAAACACAATATGTATTGAGAGCATGCATACAAGACAGAGTTACAGGGCTAGTTTAATCTATCAGTCTGTCCATTTCTTTATTTATTGCGTGGAGATATGATTGGGGGTGATACTGTCTACAAATGAATTACAGAGAGAAAAGAATAAATCAGGACCATGAATCCCCTTCCTTCTGTTTCTGACCATATTGTAGCCCTGAGTTAACTTTAAAAGTTGTACTGTACATGAGTTTTTTCAGAGGATCCTGCAGAATAATACCCTTGAAGAAGATTAATTTCACATACCTCATACTGCAAAGAACCTCTTTCCCCAATGGAAAGCTAGGAAAGATTGATGGGGTCATTTTGGCTGTTTCACAATAAAAATTTCCTTTGTTTTGCTTAGCAATTGGGACATAAATATACTTTATTTTTAAAGGTACATTTTCAAAACATTTACTTACAATGTACATTTACTTACAATGGTTAATTTTATGATAGGGTTTAAACTTTTTGCCAACTTTAATTTATGGTGTTAAAGTGTTGCATTTGAGTACTTTACTTAATTGGCTTCCAGAGAGTGACGGACGGGCATGGCTTAAGTTAATCAGCTCTGAATCTCTAGAGCAAATTTTCTTTTACCTTCTTTATTAATTTTATGCTTAGGGGTTGTCAGGAAATAGTATAAATTCCTTTGGGAATCCCATATTCTAGAGAAGCTAATGCGCGGAAAGATAATAAACTGTGTGCTTTTTTTGTACATCCCTCCTCCAGGATGAGATTCTTGAATAGTTATACCTTCATAGCTTGAGAAGCACCACTCTATTGTATTTAAAAATGAACTACATTTCAGTTCATTAAGAGAATCCTTTATTTTGGAGTCGTGAGGTAGAGGTTAGAAATACCTCATTTCTTCCTTTGTCTTTCCTGAGGAGAACCAGATCAGAGTTTTATTTTTTCTAGACATCCCCTCACATGGTGGAAGCAGCAAGGGAGTTCTCTGGGATCATTTTAAGGAGAGCATTGATTTCATTCATGAGGGCTCCACCCTCATGACCTACTAACTGCTCAAAACCCTACTTCCTAATATCACCTTGGGCATTAGGATTCCAATACGTGAATTTTGGGGGGAACACAAACATTCTGACCATAGCAATAGCAAACTGTATGTTGGAATTGGTGTGTGTTGTTTTGTGGAATTTTATTTCTCAGATGAAAATGTTAGTTGATTTTAGTGCATAACATAGTTTCTATTAGATAGTAAATTTATGTCATGGTTTTATTTGATAGAAATCAGGTTCACGCATCTCAAGTGTTTTCAAATTATCACTGAGCTCACACATGTTTTTAGACTTTTGTAGCAAATTAAAATGTGCCTTTTGTGGTAATTCACATAGTTTTTCTTATATGCTTAAATGAATGAAGTTTAACATCACAAAATCTGTAGGATTTACTAACGAAGTAGAGTATATTGTGGGTTCAGCCAAAAGGTACTTAGTTGAATGAGATAGAAGAGTTATCATAGGAATGATGGGAAGGTTATCATTGAGGTTATCTAGTTTTTCCTAAAGCTATGTGTATTAGGGTTCTTCAGGGCAACAGAACCTGTGTGTGTGTGTGTGTGTGTGTGTGTGTGTGTGTGTGTGCTAATTTATTTGCTATGAGAAATTGGTGCATGCAGTTATACAAGCTGAGAAGTCCCACTACAGAGTCTCCCCTCTGTAACTGGACATTCAGGAAAGCCAGTAGTGTAATTCCAGTCTGCTGCTTTTTGCTCTATTCAGGCCCTCAACACATTGGACAATGCCCACCCGTATTGAGAAGGGCAATCTACTGGGTCCACCACTGACACAAATGGTAATCTCATCTGGAAACATCCTCACAGCTACACCCAAGAATAATATTTAATCTAGGCACCCTGTGGCCAGGTCGAGTTGACACATAAAATTAACCATCATATTATGTAAATACTTAGAGTACAGTTTAAAATAAAATAATATCAACATTCTTTATTACTTTATTTGTTATTTGTTTTCAAATTCTAAACTGCTTCTCATCCATCACTGGAAATTGAGCATTACATTATTGCCAGGAAGACCATCCACATTAGAAGTCCTGTTAAATAATGAAAGGTGATTATATTAGTTTCCTATTGCCTCTGTAACAAATTACCACAAATTTAGTGGCTTAGAATAACACAAACTTATTACCTTATAGTTCACCCTTGACTCCACTTTTCCTTTTTTATACAAGGTCTAATTTTGATTTAGAATTAATATTGTTGAAATGTCCATACTACCCAAAGCAATCTATAGTTTCAATGCAATCTCTATCAAAATTCCAGTGGCATTTTTCATGGAGAAAAACAATCCTAAAATTTGTACAGAAGTACAGAAAAGCCTGAATAGTTAAAGCAATCTTGAGAAAGAAGAATAAAGGTAGGGGCATCACACTTCCTCTTTTCAAACTAGATTACAAAGCTATAGTAATCAAAACAGTATGGTACTGGCATTAAAAACAGACACATAAATCAATGGAATAGAATAGAGAGCCCAGAAATAAACCCCACATATATATGGTCAATTAATTTTGACAACAAAGCCAAAAATATAAAATGGGGGAAGAATATTCTATTCACACAATGGTATTTGTAAAATTGGATATTCACCTGCAAAAGAATGAAACTGAATCCCTGTTTTATACCATACACAAAAATAAACTCAAAATGGATTGAAGACTTCAATGTAAGACTTAAAACTGTGAAACCCCTAGAAGAAAGCGTAAGGTCCTTGACATCAGTCTTGGCAATGAGTTTTTGGATTTGACATCAAAAGCAAAGGAACAAAAGCAAAAATAAACAAGTGGGACTACATCAAACTAAAAAGCTTCTTCATAGCAAAGTCAACCATCAACAGAATGAAAAGCAACCTATAGAATGGAAGAAAAATATTTGCAAATTACATATACAGAAAGAAGTTAAAATGCAAAATGTACAAGGAACTCATAGAACTTAATAGCAAAAGTCAACCAACCAAACAAAAACGACCCAATTAAAAATAGACAAAGGACCTGAATAGGCATTTTTCCAAAGAAGACACATGACCATTCAAACGGCCAAGAGACACATGAAAAGATGCTTAACATCTCTAGACATCAAAAAATGCATATCAAAGCCATAAGGTATCACCTCATATGTTTTAGAAGATCTATTATTAAAAAAATAGTTAAAAAGTTCTGGTGAGGATGTGAAGAAAAGAGAACTCTTGATGGGGAATTTGTGGGCAGAAAGAGCTGTGCTGCAGTTGTGAAGAATGACTGGTTTTATATTATGGAGTTGGGGGGGCGGGTAGAGTCAACAGGGAGGCCTCTAGAAGGACTTAAGTATGCTAAAGAGGACTCCTAAGATACCTGAGTCCTTGGCTATTGACGAGCTAAGGTTGTTTTTCTCTAGTAAGTCATTAACATTAGAATGGTAGGGGGTTCCTGGACAAACATTATACTCTGTATTTTCCTCAAGTATTTGTCTATGGGCTGCGGGTTATAAGGACATTTAATTTTACCTGCCATTTCCTTCTTGCCTTTGTTCCCCACATCACTATGGAGGGGAGGGTATACTAGGGGCTCCAGGAAACTGAGTCTATAGGTTTCTGGAGATAAGTTTTTTGATAAGATTGTCTTTTTCTTGTAATTTACTCAGATATTTGTAAACTCATGGAGACTCATGTCCTCCATGAGTGTGATCTCTGTCAATTAGCCATTTATTTTCTTTTCTTTCCTTTGTTCTTGGGCATACAGGAGTGCCTGAGGAATGGCACACATATCCCAATTGAGTGTGTGTGTGTGTGTGTGTGTGCGCACACACACTAGTTTGTGCTTGGCTATCAGCTTGCCTTATGGTCCCTCATCAATGACTGTACCACTTTCATTCAACTTTGTGGATATATTAACAACCCACTATATTAACAACCCACTGTTCCCTTTAAAAGGGTGAGTTTTATGGTATGGTTATATTTCAATGAAGACATGCATAGACAATAACTAATAAGGAAAAAAATTATTGATAACTGCTCTGGACTGGGCACTGTTTTTGTTGCTGGGGATTCCTTAGTGAATGAATGAAACAAAGTAGAGCCTAATTTGAATGGGAATAATTCTAGTGGACTTTGTAGTTCAAAGAAGTATCAGTGGAGGGGATGCAAGAGACCTGAGCAAAATTGTAGGCAGAGGAAACGTAGCAAAGGAGAGTGAAGCTAAGAAAATTGTAAAAGGGTTACTCTTGGAAGGGAATGATACTTTCTGAAAAGGGAGAAAATAAAGAAAAAGGAGGTCTAGATATTGAAAAAAATTAAGGTAGCAGTACAAGAATTCAATAGTATTTCTGTCTGGTAGCATTATCTCTGTACAGAATGATGAAATTTAATTCCTACTTACTTTTTATATATATAAGGGAAAATATCAGTTTCATAGTCACAGGACTCCACCATACTTCACCCTGGACTCCCGCCTTTTAGAATCTAAGTGTTTGGCATTGCTTGGCACAGGTGGGGGTTTCCACCTGGGCAGCTGTCCTAGTCCAAGCCTATTTTTACCATCAAAGCAACTGATACATAGTTTTCAGCAGGATGTTCAGTCTTCTGTTTTAGGTTGTAAATTTTTGCTGAAGCAAGCTCTGCATTTTCAAGTGCCCTGTGTCCATGCTTTTCATAATAGCTCAATAAATATTTGATACATTATCACAGTTTTCTTAACAGCTACTTCATTTCCAGAAGAGGAATGAATGTGAATTGCTAGGGTATGTATTCCATCTAGTATTTCAAGTTAGGAGGAGGGTACAATAGATACCTCATTTTTTATTTATGATTATAGTTATGCAATACAACCTAGTGATTAAGTCAGAGGTGTAAGTTCGAAGGGACTCTCCTGGGTGGAAATATCCCAGAAATCCACAAGAGGGAGATATATTGCCATTGAAGGAGAGAATGGAGCTAATGAGATACCAAACTTCTGACTTTTTAGAGCCGTATATTTTAGTGTATTTCCCCAATTGAAAATGAGAAAAGGCTAGGCTTTCTAAAGTTTGGCTTTACTGTTTTCTTTGGGGATGAGAGATTAGATTTCAGGATACAGAGTTATTTTCAGACTCTTGGAATATGCATGATATGTCAAGGTTTGTTGACACGTCAGCAGCTTTAATGAGCATATCTACAGGCTTTAAGGATTTTTGTTTTTGATTTGATTGTGGCTCTTTCAAGGATGAATTGCAAAGCTGCCTTTTCTCTGCTTCCTCTTTTCATTTCTTTGGCAGTGGCAGTAGGGAGTTAGTGCTGGACAAATTGGGTTTAATACCCTTGCTGGGAAGTGCCCTCACTAATCTCACTGTCTCCTTTGGGCATGATGTCGCAGCAGGATGAATCATTTTGGTTTTCAGTCGCCCTTACCTAGCAATAGGCAAGACTGAACTCCAGGAGAGGAACAGAGGAAACTTTGTTGTAAACAGCATATATTTGTACTTTGAAATTCATACCCATTGCCTGACTGCCTCATGTTTATGTGGTCACTGGGGACAGAAATTATAAAGGGACAGAAATATTAAATAATTTCAATATAAATGTTTGAATGCTGTTATTAGATTGCTTCCAAATTTTATTTATTTATTTTTTTAACGGAGAATTTTCTTTTCTTCTCCTGTGTGTTTACAAATGATAGGATAATGATATTTTCAGTGTTTGACATTCCTGACCTCTTCCAAATTCTTAAAACTATTTCTTCTTTGGCCTTCTCAATCCCTTTTTTTTTTTAGCTTCGCATTCTCAATATTCTTCAAATGATTCTTTCCTTTCTCTCACATCATTGCTGTCCAGGGTGCCTCTGTGCCCATCCGTGCCCATGCTGTCTTAGGAAGACTGCATCACTTAGAGATTGAGAGCCCAGGCTGGAGACAATCTGTCTGGGTTCATATCCCAGCTGGTACTGATTAGCTATGTGTGACCTCAGGCAAGTTGCTTATATTATCTGTGCCATAGTCTCACAAGCCACAAAAGGGGGATAATGATAATGCCTACCTCATTGGGTTTCTGTGAAAGCATCAGTTAATACATGTAAAGTGTTGGGTATTATTAGTATCAATCTCCTCCATGAGAGACTCTCCTTGCAAGGGCTCATCTACACCCGGGGTCTCAAATATTCCCTATGTATCTTTTCTGAGCTTTAGGCAGATTTCTTAGGATTCTCTACACATTTCCACAGTGACTGACCACAGGTACCTCAGACTCAACATGTTCAAAACGAACTGTCACTCTCCTCTCCTTGCAAACCTGGTTTTTCTCTCTTTCAGTCAGTGGTACTCTTTCTTGTCTGGTGGCCAAAGCCAGGGAACAATGAGTTATCTTTGCCTTCAGTCTTTTACCTCTAACTCACTTGGTTACCAAACTATGTCAATGCACTTATTCAAACTGTACCTGCACTCAAGCTCCTTATTACTATATGGATCCTGAACCCATTTTGTTGCCCCTACTTTTACCTTGTTCTTTCCACCTTGGCCAGAGTGATCTTTTACAAATGAAAATCTGTTCCTGTACCTCCTGAAATGAAAAATTTCCAGTTTTTATAGCTTTCAAGATTATGTATGATCTGACACACAAGATCCTTTGTGATCTGGCCTCTGCCTCGCTGTGCTGACCTATTGCTTCTCTCTGCCACATAGAAAATGTCATTCTCATGTCAGCTTGGGGACACAAAGGGGAAACCTCATTATCCATGCAGCAGAGAGGGAGTAGTATCTAAATACTTGTGTTTCATAAATACCTGTGTTTAGTAAAGCACATAGTAGGTACTAAATGCATGTTAATATCTATACGAATAAAGCCTGGACTCTGTATGAATGAGAATTATTTATTGTTTGTGGGGTTTAAAACTGTCCTCAATGTGTTGATTGGAATCAGTGTGTTCCACAGCATAATTAAAATGTGAGAAATGTTTCTAGCACATCAGTAATTGAGACACTTTGAAATAACATCTGAGGAAATGCAAGCTGAAACTTACAAATAGCCTTCTACATAAACAACATTCAGAAGTGCATTTTCCCCTTAATGTATGTATATAACTTCCATTAATACTCTTTGTCTCAGTGTTTAGCTTTTATTTTTATGTCTGTTGTATAAATCTGAGTCTTGACACTTTAATGGAAAGATCTTGGTTTGTAATGACATCATATCAAATGTAGAAATGGTTGGATTGTTTGGAAAACTTTCACCTGAAAGTGTCTATTTATAATCCTGAATTCTACTTCTCAAGGGAGCTTCTCCAGATCACAAGTTCCATGTGCTACCTTCAACCCTCCAAATTATATTTCCTTGATGATTTCTTGTCAATCACTGTAGGGAAAAATGGCTTGATGTGGTCCAATCTCACTTGAAAAGCAAAGAACTCAGTCTAGACAGAAATGTTAGACATTGTTATGGCTTCTGTGGGGAAGGGCTGACATGCTGCAGGGGTGGGTGATGAGAAGAATGGGTCATGGGAAGAGAACAACTGTGGCTCTCTTTTCTTTTCTTTCTCTCTCTCTCCTTCCCCCCTCTTTCTTTTTTCTTTCTTTCTTTCTTTCTTTCTTTCTTTCTTTCTTTCTTTCTTTCTATTTCCTTATTCCTTCTTCCTCTTCCTTCCTCCTTCTTTTTCCTCCCTTTCTTTCTTTCTTTCTCTTTCCTTATTCCTTCTTCCCCTTCCTTCCTTCCTCCTTCTTCTTCCTCCCTTTCTTTCCTTCCTTCCTTCCTTCCTTCCTTCCTTCTCATCTGTCTGTATTTCTTTCTTGGTATTAGTGTAGTGGTAGAAACCACTCTCATCAGACTTTGTTCTACATCATATAATCTAAACCTTTCACACCAACTTTGGGGCAAGTTTTGAAGATTTGAATGCACCAAATTTTCCTCAGGTTTCTTATGTTGCTCTGAGATTCTGAAAAATTGGAGGTGGGCATAAACCTTTACTTCTCCTTACTGTTGTCTTTAGGCTTTCCTAACTGAGGGTGTGGCTGTTGGATCCTGCTCATCATAAATGGAAGTCTGAAACCCAGCAGTTTCCCTAGGCTACTTTAGCTCACTTTCCACCCCACCTACGCTTGCATAGCAACTGCCTTGATGAATGATGTGTGGCTTTGACCTTCGTGCTGAATTGTGACCCTAACTTTTTA
This sequence comes from Panthera uncia, assembly GCF_023721935.1. Lineage (NCBI taxonomy): Eukaryota > Metazoa > Chordata > Mammalia > Carnivora > Felidae > Panthera > Panthera uncia. The sequence continues at coordinate 122,830,198 of NC_064816.1, forward strand.
TTCTAGCACTTTGTTCACTGGATCAGACAGAGGATGAGGGTTTTTTTTTATCTCAGGGAATACCTTTTTTCCAAATGTGAACCTGAATGGATATTTCAAGGATCATAGAATATAAAGTTGGAATCTAGGTCATTGTCCTCTTATTAAGGAGGAAGAAACTGAGACTCACAGAGCTGAAGTTACTTGCTCAAGACCGATGTAGTGACAGAGCTAAAGGATGGGAGCTCAGTTACCCAACTTCCAGCACACACAACCCCCCTCCATTCCATGTTTCTCTCATTCTCTCTCTTTATTTCTTCCTTCCTCTGTCCCTTCCGTTTGATTTCCGTTATCATAGAACACTTGCACAATGTGGAAGACACAATAATTGTTATATTGTAAAAGTCCTAACAAGAATCTCTTAAATGACCACAAAGTATTATTCAAAGTCATGAAGAGATGGACTTTATATTTTGAGGGTTTTATTCACTATTAACTTTCCCTAACTCAGAGAGTTGAGTCCCGACATTTTTTGCTTTCAGCCTGCTCAGCCAGTGAGGTTCGTTTGTTCTCTTTCATGGCTCATTTTTTTTGTAGCTTGTGAGGGCAACTCATTGTCTTGCTCTCAGCTCAGCCAGCTCTTTTGTGTCATTTAATATCACCGTGACACTTCTCTCTGCTGACAATCATACACTAGCTGCAGCAATTATTTTTTTTGTAATTTAAAAGGTATTTGAAGCATCTAAATAAGAATAAAAAATATAACAGAAACCCACATTATTCACTATCCAGATTTAATACGTATTAATATTTTGACATAACTTCAGATACTTTTCATGAAATACTACATTGTAGATAGAAAGTCCCTTAACCTCCACATGTCCTCAGGGATAAGCATTGTCTTAAAGTTAATGTGTACCCATTTCTTTATATTATGTCTCCACAAGCAATGTATTTTAGTAATTGAAATAAACAGAATCATTGTGTATGGACTCTTTTGCAACTTTCCCTTTTGACTCAAAATTACTTTCTTTAGATATATGCATCCTGACAAAGTAATTTGTTTTCATTGATCCATATATTATTCACTTGGAGTGCTATGTATGATATCATTTTATTAAAAACACCATAATTTTATCTATTCTGCTATTAATAGACATTGAAGGTACATTCAGTTTTTTCTATTATAAACTATGTTGTAGTGGACATCTTTGTATGTATATTTTTAGTGGACTTTTGTGGGAGATTCTGTGGGGCACCCACCTAAGAGCAGAAATTTTGGTTTGTAGAGCATATTTAACTTTGCTAAATATGCTAAATTATTCCAAGTGGTTTTCTGACTTACTTTCTCAGCAGTGGATGAGAGTTCACATTTTCCTCCATTCTCTCTGTTGTAGTAATTAAGTATTGTTCATTTGTGACTTCTAGTTCATGTGGTGGCTTCTAGGCATGTGGTGGCTTGCATTGCCCACCCCCTTTGAAATTAGGCATAGTCATGAGATTTGTTTTGGGCAATAAAATGTGAGTGGAACCTTAAGGACCAGTGAGAAATTTGTCACATTCTCTGGACTCTGCCTCGGTAAATTTTAATGATCCGCGTGGTCACTTCTTCACGTTGGGTCTCAGTGAAGATGACATGGAGCAAAGCCTCCAGGTTGACTTGCAATAAAGTATGAGTTATAAGTAAATCAGTGGTAATTACGTCGGAAGTTGGAAAACCATGTCCTACTGGCCACACCTGGCCCACTGCCTGTTTCTGTAAAGTTTTATCAGAACATAGCCATGTCCATTTGTTATATATTGTCTAGGCAGAATTGAGTAGGTGAGATGGAAACTATGCGGCCAACAAAGTTGAAAATATTTACTATTTGGCCCTTTGCAGAAAAAGTTTGCTAACCTCTGTTTTCAACCACAGATTCTAAGAGGTTACTTAGAATAACATTATTCTAAGTATGTTAGATACTGTTGTATAACATAGCACATCCTGCCTGATATATCCACCACTACGTGGTATTAAATGACTGTAAACTTTTTGCCCAATTTAACAAGTGTCTCAAAATATTTCTCATGGGGGAATTAAATAATTCTTTTTGTGAAAGCCATAGATCTATTTCGCTGACTGTCAAGTACCTAATAGCTCTTTTCTTTTATTATTTATTTATTTTTTTAGTATACATTTTTGAGATAGAGAGAGAGTGAGTGAGCATGAGCAGGGTAGGGATGGAGAGAGAGGGAGACACAGAATCCGAAGCAGGTTCCAGGCTCTGTGTGAACTGTCAACACAGAGCCTGACATGGGGCTCAAACTCATAGACTGCAAGATCATGAGCTAGCTGAAGTTGGATGCTTAACCGACTGAGCCACCCAGGTGCCCCTGGCTCTTTCTTTTTAAATTTTTTTGTTTTTTCAAACAACTTTAGTAAGGTATAACTATGTACGATAAAATTCACCCCTAAAGTGTCTTAACTTGTAGTAAATTTATAAAGTTGTTGCAATCATTACTTTTCAGTTTTAGAGCAATTTCATCATCTGCCAAAGTTCCCTTGTGCCCATTTTCAGTTAATCCCTACTCCCACCCCGTCCCAGACAACCAATAAGCTGCTTTCCACCTATATACATGTTCCATTTCTGGACATTTCCTTTAAATGGAATCATACTTTTTGAAGAATATAAATCTGAATTGAATCATGCAGTTTTTTGCATTTTTCTTTTTTCACTTAGCATGTTTTTGAGATTCACCCATGTTTTAGCATCCATAGTAGTTTGGTCCTTTTTATTGCTGAATAGTATTATATGGAGATAACACATTTTATTTATATATTCACAAGCTGATGGAAATTTGACTTGTTTCTACTTTTTGGCTATCTGAATAATGTGGCTATAAACATTTGGGTACATGCCTTTACATAGACATATGCCATCATATCCCTTGGGTAAATTTTTTTTTAATGTTTATTCATTTTTGAGAGAGAGAGAGAGAGAGAGAGAGAGAGAGAGAGAGAATGTGAGTGTGGGAGGGGCAGAGAGAGACACACACAGAATCTGAAGCAGGCCTCAGGCTCTGAGCTGTTAGCACAGAGCCCAATGTGGGGCTTCAACTCACAAACCATGAGGTCACGATCTGAGCCAAAGTTGGACTCAACCAACTGAGCCACTCAGGTGCCCCTGTTTCACTTTTTAAAGGAACTGCCCAACTGTTTTCCAAAGTAACTGTGCCATTTTACATTCCTTCCAGCAATGTATGAGAACTCCAGTTTCTCTACATCCTCACCAACACTTAGTGCTGTCTGTTGTTTTGATTATAGCCATTCAGGTGGGTGCGCACTGGTGTCTCCTTTTAATTTCATTTTCATGTCACTCATCAGTAATGATGTTGGGCAAGTTTTCTTATAATTATTAACCACTCACATGTCTTATTGATGAAATATATATTCAAGTATTCTGCCTATTTTATTTTTATTTATTTAAAAAATTTTTTTGAAAATATGTATTTATTTCCGGGAGAGTGAAAGCCAGGGAGGGACAGAGAGAGGAGGACAGAGAATCCAAAGTGGGCTCTGTGCTGACAGGCTGACAGCAGCGAGCCTGATGTGGGGCTCAAACTCAAACTGCAAAATCATGACCTGAGTCGAAGTTGGATGCTCAACTGACTGAGCCTCCTAGGTGCCCCTCTGCCCATTTTAAAATTGGGTTGTGTGTTCATATTATTTAGTTGAAATAATCCTTTATGTATATTCTGTGTATAAGTCCTTTCTACAACATATGATTTACACATCCTTTCTCCTAGTCTGTGGCTTGTCCTTTCATTTTCTTAATGATGTCTTTTAAAAGGCAAAAGACTTTACTTTTGATTAAGTTCTGTTAAAAGTTTTCTCTTTTATCATGTTTTTGCTCTTGTTTCTAAGAACTCTTGCTCAACCCACAGTCATGGCACATTTCTTCTAGGTTTTCTTCTAGAAAATGTATAGTTTTAGCTTTTACATTTAGGCCTGTGATCCATTTTGAGTAAATACTGTTTTGAGTACCTGGTGGAGGGGAAGGGACATCAGTGGTGAAAAACTGATGCCTCACAGAGTTTGATAAAGAAAGGAATCAGTCAGAAGCCAGAGAACCCATCTTCCAACTTTCCAAATATGAAAATATAAAACCTTTTAAGTATGAAAATGTGTTTCTTCTGTGGAATATACATTTTAAAACATTATCAGTGTTTATGTGCCACCAAGTATTAACGAGAGCTTACTCTTTATGTGTGTAAAGTTGTGGATATTTGAAAGGAAACTTTAATTGAAGCTTATGCAACCTTATCTTCCCTTCCGGTTTTACAGACTTCAAGAGAGTTAGGCAAGTCCAGCGAGACTTAAGTTTCCTTCAAAGATTTCAGGACATAACTCAGCAAGGCACGCTTTCATAATTCTTTCATACAACGAGGGGAACACCGATGTCTTTGAGTAGGACTAACACTGCTCTCTATAGAGATTTAATCGTACACGTGGAGATAAGCCTGTTTTCTTTTTTCTTTCTAGCTGCCGCAACTGGAGAGTAGAGTGGGAAATTACACCATGTGTAGTTAGCTGCAGAATTATGCAGTTATGGAACAGTACTTCCCCTCCCCACCAACCTAAAGGGACAGGCATCACGGTCAAAGTAACTGTAGGGACATGAAAAAGAATTCCTCATGAACTCTGCTCACCAGGAAAATGCCCCACCTCCTGCTTTCCCCATGTTTCTCTCCGTCTGGACAGAGTCCTGGGTGCTGTTCCCATTCTCCATCCTGGGCTCATCCAGGGCTGACAGATCATCACCAAGTGCTGTGTTCCAGCCCCTCGGCTCTCTGTCCGCAGCACCCACAGGCCGTGGACTCAAACAGTGACCATGGGCAATCATTTGTCCTCTTTGAGCCTCACTTTCCTGACCTATAAACATGGGACAATAACACACAACTTTCAGGACTGCTATGTGGATTAAAGATGATATAAAGCACCTAGCCTAGTGCCTTGATGGTCATAACACTTTCAGCATAGAAAATAATGTGCTGAGCACATACTATAAATTGCAGCCGAAACAAAACAAAACAGAACAACAACAAAACAGGTAGTTGTGGCAACAGGAGGGCTGAGTCTTCTCTTTCTTGCTCTCTTCCCTCTCCTCTTCTTCTTCCGTCTCTCCCTTACCATGGACAGATGACATCAATGCCGCAGATGTTTTGATGAGCACCTCTGTGCTCTGAAGGTGAACCACTGTCATTGCCGTAAATGTGTTCTCCTCTCTAGCTAGCGATAATGCCACCCTCTCTACCATTGCCCTGTGCCCCTATAGATGGGGCTGTACCCACCAGAATGAGCAATGCTTTTCATTTCAATGTAGCACAGGCTGAGATGTTGCTAGGGTTGTAAGGGATAAGGCTTTTAGAGCACAGTCTGGGAGCAGAATATCTCTTCTGCAGCCTGAGTTACGCATCTGCAACATGGAGTTTTGAGTGGCTGCTTATCTGGGGAAACCCAGGCTTCTTTCCAATGTGGTCCTCTGGCTGTAATTCTCTCCTCTCCCTCTTTTCCCTCTGGAGTAGAGACATTTTTTTTCTCCATGCTCTGGGATTGCAGTGTCCTATTTTCTATTAATTTTATCACCCATGGATCATCCCCATCAGCATAAGAAAATGCTCCATGTTTACTATCATTAAGCCACTGCCCTCACCTAACATCTTCCTCCAGCTTGTGCTCCATTTCTCTGTTCTCTTCCCAGAAACAGCTCAGTGCCAGTGTCATTATCAACCCTCACTGTTTCGTCTTCCTCATTGCTGGCCTTTCCATCACTGACTGCTCAGGCTCTGTCCCTTCCCCTCCACTGATACATTTTTCATCGAGCTCATTAATAATGTCCCTGTTGCCAAATTCAACGGTCAATTCCAGACAGAGCTGGAACCAGGGTGAGGCAGTTGTGGCATCTAAGGTGCAAACTTTAAGGAGGCACATGTTGTCAAGGTCTGCCAGTGCCAGGTGGGCACCACATTTGCCCCATCCCAGTCTGACCCTGGTCACTTCTCTGTCTTCACCTCACACGTCTTGGCAGCAGTTGGTAGAGTTGAACTCTCCTTTAAACATTTTCTTCTCTTGGCTTCCATGAGTTTTCATCTCAGGCTCCTTTGCTGGCTCCTCCTTTGCTCTCCCATCTACACATGGTGGTGTGCCCCAGGGCCCAGTCCTAGATGACCTTCCACCTCATTCCTGTCATCTAGTCTCATGTCTTCAGATGTTGGTGACTCCAAGATATTATCCATAATTCCAACCAACCAAGCTCAATGGTCATAAATCTAGCTTTTCTTTGTCCGCTCCTGCAATGGACTAAATGTTTGCATCTCCCTCAAATTCAAATGTTGAAATTCTAACCTGCAGTGTGATGGTAAGTGAGGCCTTTGGGAGATGCCTAGCTCATGAGGGTGGAGTCCTCATGAATGGAATTAATGTCCTTCCTTATGAAAGGGACCTCAGAGAGTTCTCTCAACTGCTTTCTGCCTTTTGAGGATCCAAGAAATTGTCAGTCTGCAGCCCAGCAAAGAGTTCTTGCCAGAACCCAACCGTGCTAGCACCCTGATTTTGGACTTCTAATCTTCATAACTGTGAGAAATAAGTATCTGTTGCTTGTAAGCCAGCTCATCTGTGGTACTTTATTACAGCAGTCTGGACTGACTAAGGATGCCTCTCCTTCTGTATCTAGAGGCATCTCAAAGTAGCATATCCCAATAAGAATCCTGGATTTCCTCCCTCAGACTAGTTCTTCTTCTGCCTCTCATGTCAGTAAATGCCACTTTAGTCTGTAAATGACATCCCGTGCATCAGCCAGTGTCTCAGTGCCGCCTTCAAAATACACTGTAACTCACTTTATGTAGCCCCTTTGCTACCACTGCAAACCCTAATTCAAGCCAATATTGCGTCTCTTCTAGACATGAGTCTCATTACTGCTATTTCTGCTACCACTTTTGAACCCTGTAATATATACTGCATTTCATAGCCAGCGAGATCTTAAAACATTAATCACACCAGGCATTATCCTACATAAAACCCTCTAATTGCTTTCCATTGCTGTTAGCATAAAATCCAAACACTTTATCATGCTTTTACACAGTTCTATATATTGTGGTCCCACTAATCTCTGCCATCATCTACTACTTTCATTTGCTGTTTTGTAGGCGCACTGAACACCTTCCTGTTCTTTAACCTAACCCAGTTTATGTACAGCTCAGGATTTTTACACATGCCATTTCCTTTGCCTAGAATCCTCTTACCCTATTTCCTCTCATGACCCCTTTTTTCTTCATATAGATTAAGCTCAAGTATCATGTTGTAAGAGAAGCCTTTTCTGATGGCCCAATCTAAAGAGGTGCCTCCAGTCCCTTAGCCTTTGTTTATTGCACCATCAGTGTTTTAGTTATGCATCTATGTATGTTTTTATTTTTCATTTGTTTGACGTCTGTCTCTCCCAGCTAGTACTTTAGCTCCAGGAGAATAGACATTGTCTTGCTCTTCCCTTTATCCTCAGCTTATAGAACTCTGCCTAGCACATGACTCAGTAATATTTGTTCATTAAATGAATGAACAGATATGCATCCAGAGGCTACTTCTCCCCCTTCAGACCACTTCCAATTACTTAGATGTTTTGCTCAATGATTTATCTCTCTTGCCTCTGAGAAATATCCCATCACCCTCCTCTGGGGAGGAGCTGCTGGTGAGGAATAGGTCTGGCCTCTTACCCCTTCAAGATCTGAGTAGGATTCCATTCTGTCCATAGTCTGAGTTCTTGTAAATAGTGACAGTCTAGTTGTTGAAGAGTGTTGGTGTCAAAGACAGAATGTTGCGCTGTGAGAAACAATTGGGTTAATCAGGGAAACATAGCTGAAGCATGAAGCAAAATTGGGCATTGGGACTTCGGCTGGTGGACCATCTGTGCTGAAGAAACCAGTGTTGTGAGGCAGCCCAGTGAAAGTGGCCTGGATGAATTCCAGAGTTGGAGTATGGATTCCTGTGGCAATTCCTTATGGAAGCAGAGCATCTATTTAATATTGCTGATTTAGGTTTGTTTAAGGAATTGTAATGCAAAAAGCTTTATGTGGGGCTTCAGCCTCCTTTTGGGACCTGCCTCAACCAGGTTTTTCATGCTACCTTTGCATCTTCGTCACTGAGAAAGACTGTTCAGCTTTCCACAGTAATACCTATATATTTTCTCTAAAGTATGCTCCAAATTTTCTGTTCTTGGAACAACAGAGAAATGTGCTGTTTCATAATCAGATTTTCAAAAGTGAGCCTCGGATGCTGTTTCCAGGTACACTTAATCTTTCTGACCAAACATTGCTTGCCTGTGAGAGGAGATCTTGGCCTGCCGTCTATAGGACATATTTGTTTGAGGCAATACGCAGAAATTTCCCTTAAGAAAATCCAGTCCACGTAAATCTGAGCTCACTGAACCCTAACACATGTATTAGAGGTGATTATGTTACAAAACAATAAATAGTGGATACTACTATTGATTCAAAATTGTTAGCTTAAAGGAATAAGAGATCACCATACACATTTATGCCCTGAAATAAAGAAAAGGTATACAAAGAGCCATCACCTCTCCTAAAGTAGAATATTTATGGGCTTTTGTCAGCTCTCCTAGAGACAGTATGAATTTTGGTTGGATTCAGTAGCTGGCAAAGCTATTGTTTGCTTAGGCAGCAGTAGAGAGATAAGGTTCCCTCAATTCTTGCATAGAGAAGTATCACCCAGACCTTCCTTCTCCACACCAGGTTTTCTCATTTGTGCTTACAATGACCAGAGTAGGTGCTATTATGCCCGTTTTACAAATGGGGAACTGGACAGAATAACTGACCTTTTACAAGTGTGGTCAAAACTTCATAAAGTAGGTCTTGCTTTTTGGATAATGGTTGTACCTCTTCTTTCAAATCAAAAGCTCAGCTGTTTTTCTACTTCACCAATTTTCCCAGTGAGAAGGGAGCTAAATCAATGATGTATCTGTAGAAGTATGAACAAGAACTGTTACCTTAGAGTTTTGCAGAAACAGAAAGATGCAAGAACACTGACTTTTGTTGTTCTTGATGTGTTGGGAAAGTCTATGGACAGTTTTGGGTGTGAAAGAAGTTGACTGAGAAGTGTTAATTTACTGTGTTTTTCTGGCTTCAGAAACATGTTTATACCTCATTTTGACCCTCACTTGCTCGCTCCTATTTTCTGATGACTTATTTCCTGACTATGAGCTGTTGGGCTGTCATTCTCCAGGCATGACTATATTAAAAGAATGGGATTAGTAAAAGCAACGACGGCAGCATTCAGAAAAAAAGACTGAAATATAATATCAGTTACTGTTAACGTTTCAATAGTGATTTGTATTTATTCAGATGAATATTCTTACAGGATTTGAAAATGACCATTGAGGAAAAAAAAAGATTGTTTCCATAACACAGAAGATATCCAAAACCTCCCAAACTTTCTAAAATATTTGATAGAAAGTTAACCATCTAATTTTCCTGAAGTGACAGCTTGAGAAAGTGTCTCAATAGTTACATCTAATCATATCTTACAGAATTGAATTCTTTTAAAATTGTTGAAGAATTCTGGAAAATTTCTGGAACCATTAGCATTTATTATAGTTACAAATTTTGAGAAAAAATAGATATTGATCTCCTCCTTGGAATCCACCTGCCACAACTATTTAAGAGCAATGAATCCCTATCTGAGGAGAGAGAAATAGCAGCTTTTGGAAAAAGAGGGGGTAAAGGGTTTAAGATTATGTGTCTTTGATTTGAGTACCAGTTAGAGAAAATGTGGGAAGGGTGCTATTATTAATTTATGGAATGTTTGGTAAACTGAAGTTTTGGAGCATGGGAAGAAAATAAGAAGAACTTCAGGTGTATGGGTATGAGTCTGTTAAAGTGAGTTTCTTAATGGAAAAAATATGAAGTAAGATAGATGATCAGGGGCCACAGAAACTCTTGGGTGAATGTTAGAGATAACTGGGAAAAAGAGTGCCAAGTAAGAGAGTTGATTAGTTGGATCATGATATAAAGGTGATTTCAGCCTCTAACCATGATTTTAATCCAGCCAGTGTAGAGGGCTTGGTATCCAGAACATGAATTCACAAGCCTAGCTCTCCTGAATCAATTTCTTGGTAGCTGAGGTTTGGGCGAAACACACCGACCCTCCAGAAATGCTTTGAGATGTATCTATGCTTAAATATGAAATGACAATAAGTCAAGTATCGCCTAAAAGCTAGCCAATCCTAATAAAATATAAGCGTATTTTGTGTCTTCATCTCTGTTTTCTTTCTTTCTTTTTTTTTTCTGATAAGCCAAGACTTCAATTCCCCTCAGAAGAGGGGCTAAAATTACTAACTTACTTTTAAATCCAATGATTGGAAGTGACATTTCCTTTCTTTTTATAATTCAGCAGCAACACTCATAGATGCTATCCGGGCAGGTTATCATGATGTTTTCTTCTTATTCGAATTTTTCAAAATCAAGGTATTGATTTCATCTTGTAACACTAATATCTTGTTGCAATGAAAAAGGGATTAATCTCATGAAATAGCTTAAGTACTGTGATTCCGAAGCCAATCTGATGTAGAGTTTTGCAATAGCACTATAGTGAGAAGAGCTCCTTTATAAATAACAGTTGCAAGAAGGAAAGAAGGAAGAGTTAGCCAACTACTGGCTAACTTACTCTCTAAGAATAAGCAAATACAAATAAATAAACTCTCAATGAACTCAATTATGTAATACACAATAGAGTTATAAATATATGTATTATATGTATATGTAAATACATTGTGTCAACATATTAATATATAACATTAAAATAAGTAGCCCATTTTATGTTCAGAATTTTGATAGAAGGGAGGTATAAATAAATAAATACACCATATTTCAGGATTCTTGTCCTCATCAGAGCTGTACAAACTGATTTCTCATTACCTCTGAAACTGTCTCTTTTGCTTCAGTTCTCTGACTTTTATTCCCAATTCTCTTCTGTAGGTAACAAAATTAAGGTTTCTCTAGATATCTGAGAATTAAAAAAAAACTACAATCAATATGTAATTATAAGAGATAATATGCTTCCTAGATTCAAATCTGAAAGAATAAACCAAGCTTAAATGTAATATAATCAATAGTATTAACATCGCTACATGAAGAATTTACCAACAGAGGCAGGCAAGAGCATGAAACCAAAGAAAAATGAGGAGTAAGAGCATCATCTTGGAGAAAAATTGCTTTGAAATTGCCTGGGTATCTGGTCCATGAATTAAGTTTGCATATATGAAGGAGATGGAAGCATCCAGCTCTCCATACTTGCTGTATTAGCCATGGAAATTGTACAATTAGTTATCCTTGTTTTGATTTTTTACACTAATGTTTGACTATAATCTGGCTTCATATATAGCTTTGCCCTAATGTCAGTATGATATGTGACCCACTAAGCTGATACGTCTCCTTTTGAAAAGGCATTCTTTGGCATTCTGGCTCATACTTCACTATTTTATGAGTCCAGTCATTGAGACAGGTTTCTGAGAGATTGAGCAGTTGATAATTGATATTCTCTAATGTGTAAAATTGAAGGTCATGCTCTGAGTTGTGGGGCTCTCACAAAGTAAATGCCATCACGGGGAGCTCTGACTGGGGTGCCAGGTGGCTGGGGTTTTTGCCAGTAGTACTTTTTGCTCAGCTCACCTCTCCTTTCAAATTATAGCGCCTAACTTTATGCCTCCCATTCTCCCTTCATGATGCGCTTTCTTCTACCCATCCCAATGTGACTGTAGAGGCAGTTCAAGGTTTACACCTATTAGAGCAGTGGTTCTCAACTGTGGTTGCTCACTAGAATTACCTGGGGAGTTAAAAAAAATTTAATGCCAAGCCCACACTTCAGACCAATTAAATCAGAACCTAAATAGAAGGAAATCAAAGTAATTGTAATCTGCATTCAAGGTTCAGAACCACTGCTTTAGAGACTCTGTTAATTTATAAAGCCCACCTGAATTCCCCCTTCTCCCAATTCCTTTTGCACTCAACCTATTTTCATATGTCTTTGTATTTTTTTGTCTTTCTAATTTGAAAATATATTCCTTGCATCCATTGAACTGTGTGTTAAGTGAATTTTATGTATAATTTCTTAAATTACTTCTGATATACATAAATACTTTGGATAAATACTGGACTTGTAGTCTATCTTATTTATAATAAGCCATTCTTCTCCTAGGTTGCTAAAACATATTTCAAAGTTGGTAGGACACAATCCACATTCCTTCTAAATTAGTAATCCCAATCTGTCACTTTTGGCATGAGGTGTATGGTAGAATGTGTGCATATGTGTGCACATATAAATTGAATTCTGTTGAAATTCCAATGCAGCATATTAAATAGTAGAGAGAAAATTTTAATTTTATTATCTTGTATTATTGATAGCCATCTTTCATGATCCTATTTTTTTTCCCACTCAGTACAATCAGAAACTTATGTTTTTATTAAAATGAATCTTCATCAGTATATCATTTAAGTCCTAGGATGATATCCTAGATGAGCAAGGCTGGTGATTTAACTATATGATAATATGCTCTTATATCCCACATATGAGAACCAGGATTATGACATTCTTAGTTCATGAGTAGACCAAATAAGACTGTAGCCTTTTAATAAAAATATCTATCTCCAGATTTCATCTGAGCTCAAATGAATTGAAATGGTGACTTGGCTCACATGTTTCTTGGTTAGTGTAAAAGGAAAAGTTTAACAAACTCTTTTGGAACTATTTCCCACTTTCATTTTTTGCTTTGGATACAACATCCAGATTTTAGGGGTATGACTAAAGGGTGACTTAAAAAAGCTTAACAAATTACAAAGGTGTTGAGTGAGTAAATGCAGCTCACCCTGGGAGGCTTGTTGTTTTTTTTTTTTTTTTTTCTTTTGTTTTCTTTTTTCTTTTTTCCCCTCTTCACCATGATTCATGGTGAATCATAGTTGCTTGAAAAACTACAGGATTAACTATTTATGATTAGCATGTTATAGGCTGGAGGTGCTTATCATTTTTCTGAGATAGGAACCCTAACAAAATACCCAATTAGGACCTTCTGAAATTAATTAGACTGGAAGATTATATGGTTTTTCCCATGTAAAGTTTTGTCAGGGAAGCTGGTTACTGATTCTTGTTCTCCTATGTATTCTGAGCTACTTAATGGCTATAAAATAATGTCAGAGTCTGTTTTTAAGGAAAATGTCCTCACAGAATGAAGGGGTTAAAGAACTTTGAATTGCTCACGTGTGGCTGTGACAAATTGCTTTAACCTTTAACTACTCTACCTTACTTCTGAGTCACTTAAAGAGTAGCTAAGCCAAAGCTGAAGAAAGGACTTCATTTTATTCCTGAAAGAAGCAACTATAAGTGAAATGCTTTTAAACTTAACAGTTATGAGTATTAGCCTCACATGTCAGGCAGTACTTAGTATATCGGGATTTCCTTTAGGATCTAGTGTGACATTTCATGCTAGAACTCAGAGTGTACATTTTCTTAAAATCAATTCCACCCAGGTGTCACTTTCCAGGCTCATTCCAAGAGGAGGCACCTTGAGGAACATTTTGTTCTTTCCCATTTGTATACCTCATGCAACAGCACTCTTGCTGATTAAAGGTAATCTGACAAATGGAATTTAAAAGAGGATTATTAAAACAGCAAAAAAATGCAGCACCAGGAATTCTGGAAACTGACAGAAGTGACTTCTTGAATATATTCTTAATAATTTATATTTGACATTTTGGATTCTGAGCAGTTCCTGAGTGAGAAGAAACTTAGAACAGAGACAGTATGTTGCCCAAGATCCGACTTAGCTAGTTGCATCTAGAAAGCCATGTTATAATTAGAGTAAGTTCTGGGGGGTTCATGGCAATGAGGAACTCTGAGCAGTAGAGACACTTGATGCTAATAGGAATTGCATTGTAATCCTGTTGAAAACTTGAGGTCAGTTTGATTTAAGGATACAAGTTGTTATTATTGGTCAGTATTATATTGGTAGCAAGAAGCAGAGACCCTTCTGAAGTGTATAGAACACAAGTGGACTCCTAAGAACAGAAGAGGTCTGGGCTTCACTGGTGGGGTGGGTTTAGATTCAAGGCTGCCCATGAATCCTAGTGATAGGAGCTCATGCATTTTTCCTTTGTGCTTAACCATTTCTGGGATTCAGCTTCACTCCACATGTCTGCATCTTTCTGTCTCCTGGTCCAACCAACTGTGAGTCAGGAGAATCAATGGTCTACTGTCCATTCAGCAGGGGCAATGAGTAGGAAATGATTCCATGATTATACGGCTGAGGCATTATCCCAAAACATGTTATTATCAAAAATGTTACTGGTAACAAAGGGGGAATGACTCACATGGGAATGACTGGTAACAAAGGGAGAAGAAGTATTGTGGGGGAGAAGAGGTCACCTTCAGGTTTGTCTGTATTGAATAGGAGGTGACTGTAGATATCCAGGGGAGTATATGTAAGAGAGCATTTGGTTGGTCGAGTCTGCAGCTCAGGGCAGAAGGCAGTGCTATAGAACTAGCTTTTGTTGTCCTTAGCACATAAGAGTTCAAATCATTAGCTCCAATGAAGCTACCTGAAAGGAGCATATGGTGAGAAAGGCAGTGTGCTGAAAAAGTGAGAAGAGAATAAAACTCTGTGGGACACCAACTTTTAAGGAACAGGCAGAGGAGAAGCAAAAATACACTTGTAGGAGATAGTAATAGAATAGTCAGAAGGGGGTAAACCTAGGAGAGAATAATACCATGGAAACCAAGGGTTTACAGTTTTAGAAAGGATTGGGTCTCTATCATTCTCAAATGGGACAGAAGGAACCAGTAGAATAAGAATAGACAATTGACAGTTTTGACACTATGGAGATTGTTGGTTGCCATTTCCAGAGCAGTTTTTGCAGAGTGGAGGCAAGTGTGGGATGGGTAGGAGGTGAAAACCAGCTTTTCGTGGTTGGGAGAAAATGGGAATGGGACGCAAGGATGAGGAGATAGCTAGAATAGAATATTTTTCAGAAACAGCTGAACAGAAAACAAGCACAGACTTAGAGGTAGGGACCAAGCAAGGAAATATTTTCAGGATAGAAGAAATCTGGATATGTTTATTAGCCAGGAGAAGGAGACTGGAGATGCAAGGAGACTGGAGATGCAAGACGACTGAAGGGTTGAAAAAAAAATTATGTTTCTAATTAAGCTAAGGGGAAAATAGTGTGGAGCAAGATTTTTTTTTTCAATGTAGTTTTGGCAGATGTTAAGAGTGCAAAATAGAAACACATCCAGAGACATGAGAAAGGAGCTGGGGCATGGCTCCCTCCCCCAGGCGAGGACCCTGCAACCAGGCCAGTGGAGTGGGAACTCTTGACTGCAGCCACTTTGAGCCCCAATCAAGAGGGATCCTGACAACACGGGGGGAAGGGAGGAGCAACCCACAAGGGGCATGGGCTCTGCCCCATCCCGGAGCTACTTGGTTCCTGCCCAGCACATACCTTGACAGCTTAGAGTGAGGGGATGTTAGGGGGCTGTGAGTTGGATACCAGTAAGTAACTATGAAGTGTATCTATGTATGGTGTATTGTCTAATTAACTTTTAAATTCATTTATTAAGTCACTGATGTCTGCCCCAAGTCAATGTCTCTGATCTATATTGTGATGGCACTTCCTCCCCTTTACCTTTTTTCTTACCTGTAGTATTTTTCAGAAAACAATGTGGTTGATATAATGATGGCAAGAACAATTAAAATCCACAAATAGTTCATTATAAACTATTTTTAAACTACTTTTAACCATTTGTATCTGCTTAATATTTTAGTGAAATTCAAAATAGTGTCATTGACTAACTTATGTTTTGTCTCTGTTCCCTTTCCAACTTACCCCCAGGAAAAAATACTAAGGAGAAAAAAATTCCTAACTTTTCCTTCAAGCAAAAAAAAAAAAAATTGAACAAAACACTCTCCACCTTCTCCAACTCCAACCAAGTGATTAAAGTGGCCTATTCAGTAGGAAAATTAAAGTTTTTATGATCAGGAGCTTTCTGCCACTTAAGAAGTGGTTTTGGAGGTTCCAGGTCTGTCCTAGTAGAGCTCAGTCACACCGTGTCAGCAGGGTGTGAGAGCAGAGATGGGACTCAGAAAGAGACACAGCATGGGATGTTAACAGAATGAGTTAAGGAAATGTAACCATGTGCCATCTGGCCAGAAAATAATTTGCAGTCTCAACATAAATTCCTGATATTGCACCTTGGATTCCTTGAGACGTGAAGTTACATATAACAGTTAATTATTTTTTGAAGTGTTTGTCATTAACAGCCTCACTCAGCTATGCATGTTGTGATCAAAGCTCTAAGGATATCTGTAGACTTGTAGCAACCAACGTATCTCTTTTTCTGTTTGAGCAGAGAAAAAGAACTCTGTAGCTCAGCCTGACATCCTGAATGTTTCACATCTACTTCATTTGGTGCTTCTGAATGGAAAAAATTGATGACAAATAATACATGCATTGTTACCACTGGGAAATAGTTACAGAGTTCCTCTTTTTAATACATGGACTCCTCATAATTAAAATTTTAAAATGGGGGAAGATAAAAGCCTCAAGTAGTATTTGAGTAGAGCAAAACTGCTGAGAGTAGGAGAGGCCAATAATAAAGCCTTGAAAATATTCTGCAGTGTTGTGAAGAGAAGGAGGGATTAAAAATAGGTTCTTATAAAAAAAAATAGGTTAACTAGGTTCTCGTATCAGACAAATAGAATGGAATCAGGCAGTGAGTTGTGACTCTAGGGTCAGGCACTTACTAGCCCTGTGACAGTGGACGAATGATACAGGTGTAGAACCCCAGTCTACCCATCTGCAAATGGGTTGCTGTGACTTTTAAATGAAATGTGAAGCGATAAGCATGATGTTTGGCATGTAGGAGATGCTTAATAAGTGTCATATAAGTCATCATAAGTAAAAAGGGGTCCTTCCGGGATATATGAAAACGAAAGTGGATCTGATGAATATTCCAAGATTGTGTGTGTTAGAAACAAGCTGAACTGTGGCTGGACTGAACGGAATGTGTGCTCTGAGTGGGGGGGAGCTAAACACTGGCAACACTAATGAGGAGCAAGCTCTCTCTTTAGCAAGAGATACACCTGTTCAGGTTAGCTAGGGAGTAAGAACAATGGCTACGTGGAAAGTTTAAAAAATTACACATATTCCCAGATTGCCTAACATCCCTTTCACCCCAATTTAAATATCACTGAATTAAGGCTGGGGTAGCATCTTGAAATCTGTATGTTCAGAGTGATCCTCTGTGGGTGTGATTCCTTAGTTCACAAACCACTGGGTTAGGGAACGAGGTGTAGAAGGACAAAGCTAGTTTAGAAAAATCTCTATGTGGAGATGATGTAAAAATATCTGGGTGGGGGTCTCTTGAAGTTCTCTGAAAAATCTGAAATAAAGGCTATGGACCCTTTTTAAAAATGTAGTCTGTACTTGTGAAAATTTGAATACATTTCAAAGTATTCACTTACCTCTGAAGCTCAGCCACACCAGGCTAAAGAAAGCCCACTGTAAGCAATTATTTATGGAAACAGAACTCTTTGTGGCACAGATAACAACTAGTGAAATAAAAGGATTCTTTCCACTGGTTCCTAGTGGGTTGTGACAGTGAGAGCTCGCTCTTCATCACAAATGTGTGTCCTTCCTATTACAGTATAAAACCGTTGCTGGGAAACAACAGCATTTGTCCCAGCCTCCCTTACCCCTAGGTGTGGCCATGCCAATGGCCTTGCCAATGAAACATGAGCAGGGCTGCTGTGTGTCACTGGCAGGAAGAGAGGGTCAAGAGCGAGACCCGCCTTCTCCATCCTGTCTTTTTCTCAGCTGCTGACGGAATGAACACCCCTGGGGTAACCTTGGAAACCACATGTTGAAAATAGAAGAGCAGCAAATTGGATGGAGGTTGGGTCTTCAAACATGGCTCACAGGAATGCTGGCAGCTTATCAGGAATACCCATTTCGTTTTTATGCGCAGGAGAAATAAATGTATGTGTTAAGCTGCTGAGATTTCAGGGTTTCTGCTTGTAGAGCCGCCGGTGTTCTCTTAACTAACCACTGTAAGGTTTTGGAACTGCTATAGAGGGTTTAGCCCTACACCACAACTTGAGAAATAAGTAGCAAGTGTAGAGTCTTCTGGCTGTTCAGCAGGTTCAATTTCCCCTCTTGTGGGCAGTGAGTTTCATAGATGGGATACTGTGAAGTAAGCAATGAATGAAGTGAATGGTGGAGCTGGGTCAGTTATTTATTCCTCTGTCTCCTCTCCCCTAGCGTAAGCCATGTTTTCAGCTCACTGTGTTTCATTCTGGCAGGATGGTCATACCAGTCTCAGGCCTAATAGCTCAGAGGTGGGAGATCCCGTTTTGCTTCTGCTGTCAGCACACTGTCTATGCTGTAGCTTTCCCATTTAGAAAACGGGGGCGGTTCTCTTTCTTCCTGTTTCCTAGGTATATGTTTCAGGGGCTGAAAGAAAACGTGCTTTTTTTTTTAAGTTTATTTATTTATTTTGAGAAAGGGAGAGAGAGAGCGAGAGCGTGCATGAGCGAGTGGGGAAGAGGCAGAGATGGAGAGAGGGAAAGTCCCACGAAGTCTCTGTGTGGTCAGTGCACAGAGCCCCACATGGGGCTCGAACCCATGAAGCTGTGAGATCATGACCTGAGCCAAAATCAAGAGTTGGACACCTAACTGACTGAGGCACCCAAGCACCCCTGCAAGAAAGGTTTAATGCTATCATGGCAGAGACTTCTAGATGTTCTTCAAATCCCCAGGTTTTTTTTCCTTCATGAACAAACAGCTAGGCTCATTTCCTAGCCTTTGCTGCAGTTCAGTATAGTTATGTGACTTGGTTCTTTAGCTCATAGAATGTAGGTAGAAGTGATATATGCCATATTTTTCTGGCCTTGAAAAATCTTCCAAGTGTGATCTTCCATGCTGTTTTTTCCTGTTTGGCTGTCTAGGAGGGAGATGGCCATGAGAGCCTTGGGAGCTACATATTGAAGATGGCAAAGCATCTGTCACGTTAGGTCCCTGAATGACTGTGAGGATTTGAACCCCACTGATCTGATCACCTGTCCAGCAAGAAATAAAGTCCTATTGAGTTTGATGCAATACACATTGTGGCAGCTAGTATTGCTCTAATCAGTGTAGCCAGTAACTAAACTTTGGACCAAACACTCCTCCTAAAGATCCTTAAAAAGTTTATAAGTAAATAAATATAAATATACGTATATGTGTATATATGTAATTGACATATATTTCGTATATAAGATATTTACACAGATACAATATATACATAATTACATACACACATGTGTAAAAGGAAAACATTGATATTTTAATTAGAATAACTGGAATATAATACTAAGAACAATCAGTAGATACCCGATTTGAGGGCCAAGATGTTTGACATTGGGGAAGTCCTTACTTATCTTACATAGGACCCCATTTGTTAACGACAAGTAAAGGGATAGCTTTTGAGGCAGAAGTGGCTTTCATATTTTTCTTTTTTTCTGTTTTTAGCAGGGACTTGTTCAAATTAAAATTTCGCAAAAAAAAAATTAAAATTTGGGGGAGATTAACTTCAGAATGGCTTCTTTTGAAAGAAGGATGAGGGGCTGACTCCCATCAGATTAGATTAAGGAAGATTGTAGAAGTTTCCTAGAGGACCACTCACAGCATAGTCTGGAAATATCTTCAGTTGCATGAGCTCTTCAGTTGCTGAAGTTTCTTTTGGATATCACATATTTTCATCCTCCTGGCAAAACACAAGTTTTTTCATTTTTTGTTTCCAACTGTGTTTAGTTGATAAATAACACTAAGTTCTGCTTCCACTTTCCTTTTTGATTAATAGTAACCTAACTAGGCTGAACTGATGGGAATCCACTGACATTTTATCTTCTTTTCCAAGGGACCTGCATTTGAAAACAAGTTCCCAGGAGTCTGACCAAATTGCAGTTTAGGATCTGTGTCAACATGTTTGTAATTGCTTTTGTAGAAGAATCTTTGATATCTGCTATTAATGATAGAAATATTGTTACTGTCCCTTAGAGCTTTGAATTGACTTTATTTCTAACTCTGAGTATGTGCATTTGTGCTGTGTGTGTATATGTGTACGTGTTAAATGACAAATATTTATAGCAATGACACATTTGATTAGGGTCCTCTTTACCTCTATGGTGAGATATATCCATTTGTTAGCTTATAGTTTTAAACCTTATTCTAAAGTATTATGAAATGAAAATGTTAACTGATTTTATCAGTCAGTGTCCCAGCTGGAGATGGTTGGGATACTTAAACAGAGTAATAAATAAGGGTGGAGTTTGTGGAGCAAGGTAGAACACAGTTTAAATACCTGAGAGCTGGTAACAGTGGGGTACCATCACTATCTCAGGGCCAGAAGACAGAAAACAGGGTGTTGTTACGAGAACCTGCAGACAGAAAGGCATTTGGAGATGCCAGCCTGAAAAGAGCTGTTAGTTGTGGTTGGGGGATATTGCTAGCCCATAGCTACCTTGCAGGAAGAGAACAGGGAGATGAGCAAACCAACTTTGCTCTGCTCCTTGCCTTCCATCTGCTGGGAATTCCCAGTAATCAACCTCCAATGGAAGCCAGAGGGCAATGGAGTCCATTTATATAATCCCTACGTGTCAGCCTAAGGCGCCAAGAGTGTTAAAGAAAACAATAGAGGCTTGACTGGGAAGGGCAAAAGAAATATCCAGCCAGTGACCATGGGTCTTTGTTATGAAATTTCAGAGAATTTGTAAAACTAAGAGTAATTAGCTCCCATGATTAAGGCTCTTGTCATTTATTTTAGAGATGCTGTATCATGTGTGATGCCATTCTTAATTATAAAAATACAATAGCTCCAATTCTTCTCTGTCCAGTATGATAGCAAACAGTTACATGTGACTACTTAAATTAGACCTAGTTGAAATTAAATAAAATTGTAAACTTAGTTTCTCAGTTATACTAGCCCCATTTCAAGTGCTGGTTAGCTTTATGTAGCTAGAGACTGTTGAATTGGACACCACAGATGCAAGACTTTTCCACCATCGCAGAAAGTTTTGTGGACTAGTGGTCCTCTACTTATTTCATTGTTAAATTGCTCAATTTCATTTTGATTCAAAATGGAAGTAAAAGGACTTTGGGGATTATTCATTTTTCCTGAAATCCTGGACCCCAAAGTATAATAGTGGTATCAGAAATTAATGTATCTTGGGGTGCATGGGTGGTTCTGTCAGGTAAGCCTCCAACTCTTGGTTTCAGCTCTGGTCATGATCTCACGGTTCGTGAGTTTGAGCCCTGCATTGGGCTCTGCACTGACAGCATGGAGCCTGCTTGGAATTTTCCGTCTCCCTCTCTCTCTCTCTGACCCTACCCTGCTCATTTTCTACCCCTCTCTCTCAAAATAAAGAAATAAACACAAGAAAAAAGAAATTAAAGTATTTTATTGTGATTGAATTGAAGTTATTTGTGTGCATGCTGAAAGAAAAAATCAGCTCTGGCCAACTCAATCAAAGATGGAATATATTGGAAGGATCTGGTGGATCCAGGAAAGCAGAAGAGCCAGGAATTAAGGAAGTGTGGGCTCTAAGACAGTCTCCTTGCATGCTGAATGAAACCCCAATCCCTTCTTTTTTTATTGCTCACAGAGAGGAGCTAGTTGACCAACAGATTCCTGCACCCTGACTGGGAGAAAGCAGGCCCCTTGATATATGGGTTCATTAAGGCTGCATGTAATGAAGAAAGGGCCATTCTCTGGAGGAAATCTGGTTTGCTAGTACCAAGAAAAGGGGAGAATGGATGGAAGTGCTCCCAACCCTTGAAGCTGTTCAGTAAAGTCCATCCTTTGGCTACTTAGCACGCACATATATCCTTCCTATATATATAGCATGCATTCTAAATGGTAGTCATATTACCCTCAAAGAGGCAAAATTGGTTCTGGGGGAGGGGAAGGAATATTAGATATTTGTGGTAGGCTGAATATTTGTGGTAGGCTTTTGGCTCCCCCAGCGAGGTGCATGTTCTGATCCTCAGCTTATGTGAGTGACTATGTTACCTTACTTGGTACAAAGGGACTTTGCAGATGTGACTTTGAAAGGAGGAGATTATCTTACATTATGTGAGTGGGCTCAGTGTAATTACAGGGTCCTTCTAAGAGGGAGGCAGAAGGCTCAGAGTCGGTAAAAGGAGACGTGATGACACAAGCAAAAGATCTGAGGGAATTACCCTGCTGGCTTTGAAGATAGAGAAAGGAGCCAGGAGCCAAGGAATACAGGCAGCCTCTAGAATGTGGAATAGGCAAGGAAATGGATTCTTCCCCAGAGCTTCCAGAAGGATCTGAGGCCTGCCAACACCTTGCTTGTCGCCCAGTAGAACTGATTTTGGACTTTTGAGCTCCAGGACTATAAGAGAAAAAAAGTATCCTTTGTAAGCTGCTGAATTGTGGTAGTTTGTGCAGAAGTAGGAACCAAATACAGTATCCCAATGGTTTGTGGTTCTCTAAACCTCAACCCTACATGACAAAATCTTCTTCCTTACTATTTAATTTCTCTCATTAGGGAGAATTTAAATTAAATTAATTAATTAATTAATTTATTTATTTAATTTGTTTTTAATGTTTATTTTTGAGAGAGACAGGGACAGAATGTGAGTGGGTTAAGGGCAGAGAGAGAGGAAGACACAGAATCCGAAGCAGGCTCCAGGCTCTGAGCTGTCAGCACAGAGCCCTATGCAGGGCTCGAACCCACGAACCGTGAGATCATGACCTGAGCCGAAGTCGGACGCTTAACTGACTGAGCCACCCAGGCACCCCTGAAATTATATACTAATAAAGGGAGATACTAATAAAAGGTTGAGAAACACTAATAATCGACATTCAAAAATGCTCCTACCTCTTATATTATTTACAACCTAAACTATATTCACTCGTTTCTCAGAGGGAAACAGGCTGAAGTTGTGGCCAATTCCTGCATTTCAATCCATGTGTGAGATATCTGGGTGGCGTTTTGTTCCTTGTGGTCTCCCTGTGATCCGTCCATCCTGATATTACCCACATTACTTACTGAATGACAAATTAATCACTATCACTAAACACCATTTACAGTATTGGTGGAGGGCACCAGCAAAGACAAGGGCAATTACTAAAAGAAAAATGACCCAGCAATAAAGGGAATGTGAGTGAGGGTTAGAATTTTTAGTTCTTGTACTTATGATTTCTTCTGCACTACCCATTACAATTCTGTTTGTATGTGGTAGGCGTTGTTTGCCTGGTTATAGTTTCCAAACACTGCTTCTTTAAATGTCTGAAACCCTGGGCATTGATTCTTCATATAATTTCTGTTACCACCTTTATCAAGGCATAAACAAAAACAGGAAGAACAAAAAAAAACTGTACATGCTTAATGTATGTGAGTTCAGAAACATGCACACACCCTTGAAACCATCATCACGATCAAGGCAGCAAACATCCATCATGACTTCAAAAGTTACCTTGTATGCCCCACCTGTGCCTTTTCTTTTGTGTGGTAGGTAGGAAGCCTTAGTGTAAGGTTTATCCTCTTAATAAATTTTTTAAGTGCACAATACCCTGTTGTTAACTATAGGTGCTATGTTGTACAGTAGATCTCTAGAACGTATTCATCTTGCATAACTGAAACTCTGTGCCTGTTGAACAATAACATCCCATTTTCCCCTTCCTCATCTCCTGGCAACCATCATTCTGTTCTCTGCTTTCATGAATTTGACTTTTAAATAACCTGTTAGAAGTGGAATCATACAGTATTTGTCCTTCTGAAACTGGCTTATTTCATGCAATATAATGTCCTCCAAGTTAATCTATATTGTTGCAAATGATAAGATTTCCTTCTTTTCAAAGGTTGAATGATATTCCATCGTAGGCATATACAGGTATCCCCCACTTTTTGAAAGTTTGCTTTACAACACTTCGCTTTTATGAAAGCCTCACATTAATACCTGTTTTGATCAATGGAAAGAAATCTGAAAAGGATTTTCACTTTTAGGAAAAAAGATAAAAATAGTGTTCAGTGTTTGTTTTGCAGTGAACCATTTATAAGGCAGCGCACACCCCGCCAAGTTCCTTCTCTAAGAACTACCCTTGGCATCTCAGCATCAAGCTGCCATAGCTCTGAACTGTGTCTGTGAGCATCTGTGTTTTATCTCGATTTATTTTGTATATCCATTAGCAAAATATGACCTAAGGTATCAGAAAACCTAAGACAGATTATTTGGGGGTCTGGGAATGCCCCCAATTTTTTTCTGTATGAATTAATGGTAATTATTTCTTTGATTTATGAAAGGTTTCATAGAAATGTTCTATTTATAAGAAGGGAAACCTATGCCACATTTTTTTAATTCACTCATCTGTCAATGGACATTTGATTTGTTTCCATATCCTGGTTATTGTGCATGATGCTCCACTGAACATGGTGGTGAAGATATCTCTTCAAGATCCTGCTTTCATTTTACCCAGCAGTGGGATTGCTGGATCATATAGTAATTCTATTTTTAATTTTTTGAGAAACATACATACTCGTTTCTGTAGCAGCTATACCACATTGCATTCCCACCAATAGCGTACAAGAGTTCCAATTTCTCCACATCCTTGACAATGCTTTTCTTTTTGTTGTTGTTATTGATAATAGCCATCCTAACAGATGTGAGGGGATGTTGTGGTTTTTACCTGCATTTCTCCAATGATTAGCCATGTTGAACATCTTTTCTATACCTGGTAGCCATTTATGTGTCTTCTTTTTTTTTTTTTTTTTAATAAAGTTTACTTATTTATTTTGAGAAAGAGAGTGTGTGTAAGCAGGGGCGGGGCAGAGAGAGAGGGAGGGAGAGGGAGAGAGAGAGAGAGAGAGAGAGAGAGAGAGTCCCAAGCAGCCTCCGTACTGAGTGAATGGAGCCCAACATGGGGCTCAATCTCACAAATCATGAGATCATGACCTGAGACGAAAGCAAGTCAGATGCTCAACTGAATGAACTACCCAGGCGCCCCTTCATTATTTTTATTTATTTATTTATTTATTTATTTATTTATTTATTTATGAGAGAGAGAGAGAGAGAGAGAGAGAGAGAGAGGGAGAGGGAGAGGGAGAGAGGGAGAGAGAAAGAGAATCCCAAGCAGGCTCTGTGCTGTCAACATGGAGCCTGATGTGGGACCCAATCTCATGCATAAACCACGAGATCATGCCCAGAGCCAAAAATCAAGAATCGGATGCTCAACCGACTGAGCCACCCAGGTGCCCCTATATGCCTTCTTTGGAGAAATTTTTATTCAAGTCCATTGCTCATTTAAAAAGTCAAGTTACTAATTTTTATCACTAAGCATGATTGTAAAAGAACGTGTTCCAGGGAATTACCTGGGTTCCAGCCATTCTCCATGAACCCATTTAATAGTAATAACCACTTTGAGATCTTGGTCAACAAGATCTTTTATCTATTTTCCCAATGGCAGAGGATCCCAGCATGGTCTAGCAGTCTGAACTTCCATTTCAGTGCATTGTTATTGGTGCTCCATTGTAGAAATTCCTTCCTTGTATAGGAATCTGCTCCTTTGTGTAGTAAAAACCTCTAAACAACTCTGATGTTTGGGACTAGGAGACAAAATGCTTTGTAGGTGGATCATTATATGTGTGTGACTGGGAGGAAACTGAACAAAGTTTGACTTTTAAAAGGCAATGACAATTTTTTTAAAGCTCAGAACTGATATGATCAGCTTTGTATTTAGAAAGTAAGGCTGCATTTAATTTACTGTCTGAATTATTCTTTAATTAGTTGATGATCAATACACCTCAAAATAAGATTTGCAGTTATTTTGCCAGTTCCCTGGGGCTGCTACCAACCTGAACCACCATAAATTAAAATTTCCTCTTGAGGATTTTTTTCAGATCACATAGATAGTGTGAATACAGATTGCAAATGTGGTTTAGGATGGCTCATGGTTATGAATTACTGGGGTAAATATATGTTTTTTTCCCTTTAAGAGAGCTTAGTTGGCATAGATGAATTTCTTTTCTGTTCTGTTCTGTGCAGTGGGGTTATGTCTCATTTACCCTTCCACAGTGAGGGTGGCAGGGACCACTTATTAGATTAGTCAGATTTGAGGAGCCCTGGGCATTATCTCACATTCCCTACCTCCTAGGCAGGTCTAAGTGGAAGCTTAGGGTCTCCCAACTTCAGTAAAAATCTTCAGGTCAAACTAGATCTTGGCATTCTTTTATCTCCTAGAGCTTCCGGGTTATTTTATGTTTGAGGCTTGACACCCTTATTATTTTTGTGTTAGCTCAGTGATGCATTTAAATAATACTTTAAAATTTTTATCTGATATTTTATTTTATTCGAAAGTTTGTTTGGGGTATCAAATCTGCCATACTGTCAGATCCTTAGAGTGAGAAGTCCTTATACCTTTATTTCAAAGGTAAAGAAACATAGACTCAAAGTTACCATGACTTAACTAAGGTCGCAGAGCTCCTTTTGGCAACCACATATCCTGTGTTGGATACTAATTGTAAGACAAGGCCAAAGTCAGCTTTTCTGACAATGCCTGGCACCTCGCTTTTACCTGTATACTGAACAGAAATCAATGTTTGAATCAAATGTGATTTGACTATATGAAGTAGAACCTATTAAAAATATGCCAAGACAGAAGGAAGATTTGGTAGATCTTACAGAACTCAAAGGTAGGATGTGCAGTCTGATCTCAGGAAGGGTTGGCATTGGATGTGTCACTCTCTCTGTCTCTCCTGTCCTCAGGGTCTGTATCTCTCCAGTTCTCTTGTGTCTGCTTCATTCTCCCACTTTTTTTGTTAACTGACTCTCTTTACATCATTTTGCATTAGGTGAAAAAATGACCATTCTAGTATTTAGAAAATAATCTCCTAGCTAACATATTCAACATTTACTCGGCTCTCTTAGTTTAAACTCCAGTAAAATGATGGATGTGAGAAAATATAATTGGCTCCTCTTAGGCTTTTTCTTCCAATCAGCTTTGGCCAGAGTGGCACCTTGGGAAATGACAGTGGACTTTATGAAAATGCAGTATGGACATATTATTTAAAAAGAGAGAAGAGGGAGGAAATGATGAAAAGAATAAATACCCATTTCTAGTATCACTAGGAAAAAAATACATATCTTTATCTCTATCTCTATCTATCTATCTATCTATCTATCTATATTTATCTTTACTGGGCCATGAATTACTATGGAACATTGGGGAACACCAGTAACTTGGATCCTTAAAATAATGCAATGGCTTTTTTTATCTTTTGTTAAACAAAAATAAGATTTATAAAAAAAAGAATATTTGTCTTCATATTAACCTTTTGCTTATCTAATATGCTTAGAAGGGTGACATTTATTTCCTTTTCAAGGTCATTATGAGTTATTAAATGTGGTTTAATGCTTTGTTCCAACCAGTAAATGCCAAATATAAGTTGCAAAAAAATGACCTTTTTGAACCTGACTCATTGTAGAAGGTAGTTGCCAAAAAGAAACCACCTTAGAGATAGATTTAATGAATTGGACAACCTATCATGAATAGGATAAAACATACTTGAAATTGCTACTGACTGTAAGCTTATTTCAGATGTTTTATTCAGTAAGAGTCTATAGATCAGTTGTTTCCTTGGTTTATTTTATTTCTTGCAGTCATCATATCAGAAATTCAGGTCCTTTTGAATAGTGGGTAGAGGAAAAGAAGGTAAATACAAGTGTGCGTGTGTGTGTGGGGTAGTTATTTTGAACAATTAAGGGAAATATCTTCTAAGGATTAGAAAACTAAATTTTCAGGAGATGATTTGAGAATACTTTTTTACATTTTTTAAACATTGATTTTTTTTAAAAAAGCACAAAAATAATTATATATTTGGAAGCACTTTAGGGATCCAGAATAATTCCTAGAGAAGCACTATGGGAGTGATTGAAAATCTAAGGGCAATAATAAATCTAAACATGGTTTGAGAAGGGAAAAGAAAAATTAGGGTGGATCATTCTCTTTATAGCTTCAAAGAGAATGACAAGAGCAGTGTAGGGGATTGGAAAAGAAATAAATGGAACAATTTAAATATGTTGCAGTTTTTGTTGAGAAGATGTTCTGTCTACCCTTTTAATAATGCCGAAGCTCCCACTACTTACAATTTTGTATTTGCAAAAGAAATTAGCTGTGGATTCTCTGGCCCTTGAACCACATTGTGATAACCATCAAAACATACAATAAACTCATTTGAATCGTGCTACAGATGAGGTTCTTCCATATACCTTTCTTCGTGTGTGGTGTTTTGTTTTTTTTTTTTTTTTGTGGTATTACGTAATATGACTCCACTAAAATAAACAAGATAATTTACATCCTGAGAAATAGCTCTTTCCTCTTTTCCCCCCAAATATAATTTTAGGAGATAATTAATGTGTGTCTTTCTGAGAATTTACAAACTTTGTAAAGAAATGGGATAGATATCATGATGAGCATCAGGTGATACATGGAATTGTTGAATCACTATATTGTACACCTAAAATTAATATAACACTGTATGTTAACTAATTAGAATTAAATTAAAAATTTAAAAAAATGTGATAGAAATGTACTAAGTTTAGGGGTGCCTGGGTGGCTCAGGGAGTTAAGCACCCGACTATCGATTTTGCCTCAGGTCATGATCTCACGGTTCCTGTGATTGAGCCCCATCCCATGTTGGGTTTCATGCTGACAGCACAGAGCCTGCTTGGGATATTCTCTCTCTCTCTCTTTCTCTCTCTCTCTCTCTCTGTCTCTCTCAAAATAAATAAAATTAAAAAAAAAAGATATGTACTAAGTTTCTAGGAAGTCCTCAGCACAGACACCATTTTTAACTAATGCAGTCTGTTACAGTGTATATGCTCAGTTATTATTTGTTGGATGAGTAGACAAGGTGCATTTCTATTGGTTCCAAAGAGAATAAATGACACAATATACTGTTTTGGGCTTTTCATTTTATTTTGCAGGGTATAAGCAGGTGAATAAAATAAAAATAAATGTGATATCAAATTGATTTGTAATTCAGGCTTGGAAATCTAGGAGTTTCTGGTTCATAAAATGATGGTTGAGGTTGAATCTACATAATCTACATTAACTGCTAGTTTGTCCCTGAAAACTTGTCCAGGGCTCACTGACATTAAAGAGAGCAAGAATTATGAACTGCAGCCTTCCTGGACACATAATTTATCTCTTTTTCTATGACATTTACCTTGAATAGTGATGAGTATATTAAAAATGTCATAAATAATAAGTCATGTAAGCCTGCTTTATTTTGGAGTTTTAAAATTAAAAGAGGAGAAAGGATGCAATAATGGAATGAATTGGGCTATGAAGTAACACTTTTTAGTAAAATTAAAATAAAATTTTATTAAAGATGGAGGCCTCTCCATATTTTCTCATGTAATTAGAGCTGAAGAAAATGTCAGCTGACAATTTATGATATTTTACTCTTGATAATCTGCCAGGTTGAATCTCTAAAATGTGGGGATAATATCCTATTCTTTGAATTCCCTAGGTCTAACCTAAAGTCTGGCCCCTCCCTCAAAAGGGAAATGTAACTAATAATAGTGAATTCTCTGTTAATTAACTAATCCCACTGCATTTGGCTGAGAACCTACTCACTAAGACCTTTGTGAATAGTTTGCAGATGAAAGTATTTTAGACTTCTGTTTCAGAAATCCATCTCAGACTTCTTCCTTTTTACTAATAAGATGTTGCAGTGCAATGTTGCTTTAAAAAATGTTTGGGCCATTTGAATGGCAAGAATGTCACCAAAAATATTATATAAAAATTCCATTTTCCACAGGGGTAAAAGGACAAAGTGCTAAAGACAGAGGCTTAAATTTCAGTTTTGAATTGAATGTGTCTTGAAACATGAGGCAATATATCCTTGGTTGACTAAGGCAACGTGTAAGATGAAATACCTTTTATAGAATCCATCTTGAAAAGTATAAGCCAACGACAGGCAATCAGTTGTTTTTCAAGAAGAGATAAGGACGTAGTTAAAAGCCTTAATGTTGATGAGAAATGGGCTTCTGGTACTTTAGGGGACTGACTGCATGGTTTGTAGGAAACAAGCTTTAAGTTTTCAGGAAAATTGTAAGTGCAATAAGATGTCATTGAAACAACGTATTAGAGAATGTTAAATCTCTGGTTAGAGCAATAGGCTCAGTGATCACTTTCTTGAGCTCATCTTTGTCTGCCCCTCCAGATTAAGTGACGCTGTTTTGCACTTACTACTCTCTCCTACTTTTGTGCATTAGCTCCTCTTATGTGTCACTGAGCTCTCAGTATCTACCTTTGACATTTCCCTCGACCTTGAGAATCATAGGTACACATTTCTGGTGGATATCTTCTCTTGGGCATCATACATGGCCTGAAATTAATATTATGATCTTCTTCATTTCCCCTCAGTGTGACCCAAGAGTAGTTTCTCTTCTAGTAGTTCAGCCACTGGTACTATCACCAGCATTCAGTTGCTCAAGACGGAAGACTGGAAGTTACCCTAGACAGGGCTGCCACTTGCCAATGTAGTACATTCATGAAAACTGGAAAAAGGTGACTTTTCTCCATGCACATGCAAACCTTACGTGATAAGCAAAGATCAGGTTGGAGGTCAGTCCCCTCTTTCCCCCTCAGTTCAGGGCATGACATGCATAACTGTATGGGACAGTCCTCATTCTAGATTCTTCCACTTTCCTGCCCACATATCTGATCTGTTTTGAACCTTCAAATATTCTGTAATCTGCAACTCTTTTTTTCTTTGCTTAATTCTTTTAGATCAAATATTTAATACCGAAAAAAGTATGTATGTTATTGTATGTGTGCTTACTCTAATAATGTAGAGAACATCAGTGAACCCAACACCTTCCCAAGAAGCCAGAACATCATTGTTTTTTCGCCCTGTCCTTTTTGATTCTTACTGTCTCTACCCTATTCATGTTCCCAGTATATATCACTTAAACTGTTGCACACATCAATCCATAAACCACATCACCACACATTTAATCTTTTTACTTCAGGCTTGAAACTCTTCTATAGATTTCCATTCCTTAGAGAAGAGCCTCTAAGTTGCTCAGCATGGCAGAAAAGGCTGTCCGAGTTCTGTCTCCCATGAGGCAAAAGCTCTATCTCTTGTCACTTCACAGTTTAGGCAGAACTAAAGGCAGTTCTTCAGACAGCAGTTCACTCCACTGTTTGCTCTGCCACTGCTACCTTCTGCCTTGCTCAGTCAATCCTTTCGCATTGTATTGAAATTACCTCTTTATATCAGTCTCCCTTATTAGACTACTAGCTCTTTGAAGACAGCAAATCTATCTTATTTGTTTTTGTTTCTAATCCAATCTCTGGATCATAGCAGGCTTTCAAGTGTCTGAATCAAAATGGTGAAGAAAGTACTTTATCTTAATCTCTTTGTGGGTGATGTCAAATCTTCATACTAAATTCTTGTTTGAGATCAGCTGGTCATGTGGATATT
The DNA here is from genome assembly GCF_023721935.1 of Panthera uncia. Lineage (NCBI taxonomy): Eukaryota > Metazoa > Chordata > Mammalia > Carnivora > Felidae > Panthera > Panthera uncia. Next base: position 122,861,763 of record NC_064816.1, read on the forward strand.
TGTTCTGGATGCCTTTCAATGTACATTTTATATATATATGTATATATATACACACACACATTAAATATGTATATTAAATATATATTAAATAAAATATATTAATATATATTTAATAAAAATACATTAAAATTAAGTAAAATATATTAAATAAAATATAGTAAATATATATTTAATAAAATATAAATATATATTTAATAAAAATATATTAAATATATATTATATATATATATCCATCATTTATACATAGCCTCTGAGTTACCTTAGGGAAACTTGTTAATGTGAATCAGGGAATTTGACAGTTAAAGCAGTCAGATAATAGTGATGATTTTTTCCCCACTCCAATATAGTTAAGTGACTGAACCCAAAGGACTTAACCTGGCATCATATAAACTCATCTTATGTGAACATTGTCCCAGGGCTCTGTTGGGTGAGGTTTTAGAAGTTTCATTAGCATACATGTGTCTTCTCTTTTGCTCCTCTCTTTCATCCCTGGCGTCTCCTCCCTCCCTAGGTCATAATATCCCAATCGTTGCTGTTCAGGGTCAGCTGGGGCTCCCATCAACAATGTGTTCCCAGGGCAGCATCATGTGTTAGGATTTCCTCTCCACACTTGCTGATTTTTAAACTCTCTTTTCCCAGGGCTAACAATTTTTACTGGACATCAGGAGGGACGCAAGCTTATTCAATTGATTCATTTAGGATATGAATAACTGTTATTTAGCTTAATCTGTGGACTCTCTCAAGTGTAGATTTTAAAAGAGGATACCTCTTGTGCCAAAGAAATGAAGCTTGAATGATGCATTGTATTTAGTGGGTGGTATAACTTGATATTTTTCCAATTATACCAAATAATGAACGTGCCTATTCTTTTTCCACAAATTGGCCTTGCTTGGATGTGAAAACATTCAAATTGATCCTTTCCTGAAAGAAGTGATAAGCTTTGTAAGTATTATTCAGTGGCAGAGTCAAACATATGTACAAAGCATTTCAGAATCAACTTGGGTAATTATTATCTGTGGATATCAGCAATAAGAGAAAAACCTCAGCCTCTTTATGCATCTTTGAACTTACAAGAAGCAGGTTTAGTTTTTGACTTCTCTTTCTACTTCCACAGAAATCCCATACTGTGAGAAAGCTTGGTTAGTAATGTAGTCTTTTCTCTTTTCTCCAGTCCTGTCGCATACCAGGGTGGTAAGGGATGTTTGAAACTTCAGTATTTTCAAAGTGACCAATATTTGTCAGAATTACACGATTGTCAGGGCAGTGTGCAGTGAATAAAACATGATTCTTGTCCTCACATAGCTTATTAGAGGTCCACATGACCAGATAGAAGGCAAGATGTAATGAATGTTACATAGTACAAATAGCCTCCCTAAGTTCCCAGGAGAAGATTAATTCTGTATGGCAAAGACTGAAAAGATTTTGCCAATGGATGGAATCTGAAGAATAGCTATAATCTTAAAATGCAGAGATTTTTAATAGGGTGTTCCAGTAAAAGGGAGGAGTAGTAGGCAAAATACAAAGGCAGGAGGGGAGAGGAGGCCTAGTGTGGAAGCATCTGAGTGGAAGAGAGGTTAGTGGCCTAGTCAACTACTTCAGGTTTTGACAGGAAAACACTCTCAGCACACAGCAACCTCTTTGTTACTCTCGGAGGAAACAACTCAGGCTTGCTCCTTTTTGCTACTTAACATATTTATAGTTCAATTGTTTTCATTTTCAGTTGGTTTGATTTTAGGGAATAACAAAAAGTCCTTTGTGGTCAACAAATAGAGAAATTTAGGAATTTTAGGAATTGTTTAAATATTACATCTTAAAGCTTCAGATTGTCCAATGAATTTTAAATTTTCTACAGTGGTAGATTGTAACAGACTCTGCTAGTGAGTTTTAACAAGTAATTATTGAGTACCAACTACAAACCAGATGCCATCTTTGGTGCTGTGAATGAGATGAAGTCTTTGCTCTCATGGAGCTTGCCTTTCAGCCAGGGAGATAGACAATAAACAAATAACTCATGGAGTGATAAATGCTCTGAGTTTTTGCTATGGCAACAAAGAATAGTAAATACACAGTGCCTTAAATAAAGAACGTCTATTTCGTGCTCTGAGATCTGGGATTACTTGACTTTGTTCTACGGTATGAGTGGGTTCTGGTTTGTTCCATGTATCTGTCATTCCAGGACCCAAGTTGAAGGGCAGTGGTTGCCTCAGATAAGCTCTTCTCTTGGGGGTTTGGGGAGAGTGGGAATTAGGAACACAAGAGGGCCGATGAGACTTATGCTCCCTAAAGCTCATTGTCACTTCCAACTACATATCAGTGGCCAAAGGAAGTCATGTGGCCAAATATTAGATCAATGGACTGGGGAAGTACATATCTCTTATAGGGAATACTGTGGGAAAGAGGGACTATTTGCTGAAAATAGTCCAAACTGCATCAAAAAATACAGTAAATGAGTAAAACTTTTTGAGAGTAATGTTTATCATAAAGAAAATAAAATCTGGTAATAGGATTTTTATCTGGAGATACAGCAAGAAGCTCCTTTAGATAATGTGGCCAGACAAGAGGTGACTTTCAATGAAAGTTGAATGACAAGCTGAGAAAGTCATGGGTAGAATTGGAGCAAAGGCAATCCCGACATAGGTAACAATAGTGCAAAGGCCCTATATGGTAGAAATTAGCCTGGCTTGCTCAGAGGGTAGGAAGATGGCAAGATAGCTCAGGCATGGTAAATACTGGTGGTTTGGAGAGGAGCTCAGCATGGCAGACAGGAGCCAGATCATATAGGAGCTTGTAGGCCAGGTAAGAAATTTGGGTTTCATTCTTGGTGCAATGGGAAAGCATTAGATTTTCACGGCAAAGCAGTGACATAATATTATCTATATTGAAAACAATTTCTCTTGTTGTTCTGTGGATTAAGGACTGTGGGAATGAGAGCAGGCAAGGGTAGAAGCAGGGAGATGACTATTGGAGAAGTCCAGAGGAGAGATGATGGCAGCTGGCAATCGGGTAATGGGAAGGAAAAGGGGAGAAATCTAATATGAGATATATTTGGAAGTATATTTATTATTAAAGTAGGATTTATTAACTTTTCTCTTAGAAGAGATAGTATGCTTTTGAATAGTATGAACAAACACACAATGTGGTGGAGGGGAAGAGCATGGGACTTGGAGTCGGAAGATTTTTCATTATCTAGGCTTTGCTTCTTAGGACATGTCGACCCAGGGCAGCTTAACTATTCTGAAACTTAGTGCCCAGAATTCCAAAAAACAAGCAAACAAATTGAGTAAATAAATGGATAGGGGAATGACCAAAGTAATGTAATTTTCAGAGGATTAAATATTTAATTTAATATTAAATAGAAATTAATATAAAATACAAATAGTCCACATGGGTAAGGCTTATATTTCTTTGCCTTAATATGATGATTTGTTGGCATTCAAAAAAATGTTCTAGATATAGGCAGTTTCTTAAGTTGTGCATTCTGGAAGATGATACAGCGGTGGCAGTACTGGCTTATAAATTTACCTAAACTCTTACATAAAATATCAGTGTTGTTTCTCTCAATCTCCAAGTGAGTGCAGTCACTGGGAAATGCAGGAACTGCTGAAGCTTGAAGTTTTTCTAAGCATGGATCTATGATATATGTTCTTGTAAGTCACCCTCTCATGGGCTGACCTATATGTTGCTGCCAGGGATAAGGGATAGTACACCATAAGCCTTATCAGTTAATAAATCAGTTTTGCCTGTAATGGAGTGATTAAGCCATTGTTTTGGTGAAAACACCTTAACATCAAATTGAGCTGTTAGGGATTTGCAGGTAATGTAGCAATTTTTCAGACAGGGTTCTGGCATTTTCTGATAACATCACTGTTTTATATGTAATTAATACTACTTCTATTTGACTGGTGTTTTTGAGACATGAACTTCAACTACCTCATAAGTCCAGGATTGGGGAGAGGGGCGACACTTTCCCAAGTATCCGAATCTGTTCTCTGATTCTCTCCCCTATTTGAGCTGGTCTCTGTAGACCTATGACTGTTATTTATGATAAAAAGCACACTCAAGATCCAAAGCAAACTTAAAACTATTTCTACTTGCTGTTTCCATAAAGATTCAGCTAATTGCAGTTATGTATACAGCACTGCAGCTCAGAGGGTGTATATTTGATTGAGTAACCTTAACGTAAATATTGTTTCTATATGCATGTGCCATTCAAGTTCCAGAAGAAAAATAAATAAATCACTTGGCTCGAGCCCTCCACCCCCATGAAGGGTGAACAGCATTAAGGAAATGAATAGGGATGTCAAGGCACCTAGAGACTAGCAACAAAGGAAGCCAGTCTAGCCCCTGGGCTTGAAGGGAGATAGTATTACTTGAGCCTAGAGACAGTAGGAGCTTCAGAGAGGGGGTCACCTAATATTAATTGTAGTCCTGGAAGAAAGTAATTGGTGGAAATGTGGTTCAAAGCATAGAGTGTAAAGGGAAGAAATATACTTATTTCTCTCTCCTCCCAGCCTCTGGTTTCCTTCTGGTGATGCCCATGGGCCAAGCCCTATTTAAGTCAGGCCACAAAGGAGGTAAGATGATGTGGGTCATTGGGGCAGGCTTACAGTGACAGATCAGGGAGGAGAAGAGCTAAGAATGAATTTAAGGGACTAAATGAAGAATTTATTCAGTTTATAATTCTTAGCTGCACTATTGTACTCTGGAATATGCTCCCAATTATCTGAAAGGTTTTAATATCTTTCTAAACAATGATTTGCCATCTTGTGGGCTAATGTCCAAGAGATCAACAATAGTATTGCAACTCTCCAAGTTTGGAAATTATTGGGTCATGAGAAATAGTCCAGGCATGCCATTTTGGTTCTACCACTGACTATGCTAAACAGGGGGTTGGGAATTTTGAGCTCTGGTTCCACCACAAAATAAGCATGTGACTGAGTTAAGTCACAGTGACTCTGTGGATTTCTGTTTTCTCATCTGTAATATGAGGAAGATTCTTTATTTCTTAACTTGTGAGGATCATTGTAACCACTGGTGAGTCACAGATAACTTCTGGAGTATGTATTTAGGAAAGGCAAATCCATAGCCAAAAATTTATGTAATAATGAAAGCCATGCATATGTGATTTTAGTTTTAATGCTATTTGAGATTATCCATAATATCAGACATAAAACAGCGAGATTAGTTGAAAGTTGACATAGACACAGATGTCTTTTGGACAGTCTGATATAACTTTGTGATGTGAAATTAAATGCAAATATTTATTACTAACGAAAAGATGAAGCATGGGAGATTGTTGGAATTCGGATACTGCAGAGATGGCTGTATTTATGCTTCCCTTACAACATATACTTGTGAATAAACATCTGTAGAAGGTCAAAGATAACAATAGTGAAGCCATTAACTGTTTTCCATGAGGTCTGTTCTCTTAAACTCAACACAGCCAGAGTTGAGTCTTTGTCTCTTGCTCTTCATGGGGCTAAGACTTATTTTCCTTCTGGCTGTTTTTCCCCCTCTGTATGTTCCTTTCCATATTCAACTTCCTTCTTCTTTCAAATTCTGTATTTTTGCCTAATTCTCATGCTTTTGTCCTAAAGGCAGGCATAATTTGGCATGTAGTAGAGGCTGAGGGGTCTTTAAGAGCTGCCAGATTACAGTGAAAGAAAGCAAGATGGATCAAAGTGTTTGCTGATCAAGAAAGCTCAAAGTTATAGGAGTTGCCTATTAAGAGAGAAATTGGTTTTAAGGTAAAAAGGAATGTCTGGTGAATGTCCTTCTTTCCACAGTTGTAGGGAATAAAGTATATGTTAATCACATGATATAATGAGTCAGGGTTAGATGACCTTCCTTCCACTCCCCACAAACCACTTCTGTAACATTTCAGTAGACAGCATCAAAATGCCCAATGTACGGTCATAGGAGTCACTTTCCCTAAACCGTCACACCCAGTCACCCACTGCATTTGACAGAATTCTGTTGATTGCATTTCCTAAATATCTCCTGATGTATTCTCCATTCATTGGCTTGTTCATTCATTCAACAAGTAAGTGTCAGGTACTGTGCTAGATTCTGGAGATTCAGAGGTGAAAAAAATCTTCATGGTCTTAACCTCACAGTGCTGATAATGTAGTAAGACTACATTACAAAAGGGGCTCTGGAGAGCTTCTTTGCCACTTTTGTCATATGAAGATACAGCAAAAAGATGTCTGTCTACAAACCAGGAAGTAGGTTTTCACCAAACACGGAATCTGCTAGCACCTTCACCTTAAACTTTCCATTCTCTAGAGCTGTGAGAAGTAAATTTATCTTGTTTATAAACCCCTGAATCTATGGTATTCTGTTATGCCAGGGTGAATGAACTAAGACAAGAAGGGTTAGGAAGTAGTAGACATAGTCAGGGTTAGGAATTTGTATTTTATTTAAATTGCAGGGTCAAGTCTCCAGTTGAGAATTGGAGAGTAATAACATGGTCAGCCTCACATTTCAAGAAGATACCTCTGATTGTTTGGTTGAGAATGGATTGGACAGTATCAAGAATGGGGGCAGAGCTAACACATTGTCAAGGTGAGAGATTATAATGGTTTTTAATAATGTTGGTAGCAGTAAAGAAGGAACTGAACAAATATTGACATGGAGGACTCTGTGATATGTCACCCAAAGGCTCCTTTTAGGACTGAGACACTTTCTCCCAGTTACTAGGGGCGTTAACTGCTAACAACATAGAGCTTAGTCTATCCCCAGGACTTGTCCTTTGCCCAACAGAAGTGCCTCCTTCAAGATCATGCCTTCGGGTTGGCTCACAGCCAGTGACCAGTCATTGAGGAAGAATAATAAGGTCCTTGACTTAAGTCAGGATAACTCAGATAGACCATTCTAGCTACAGAGGTCCCTGTAGGATCAGCTGACACCTCTGTTGCATCTACATGGCAGTTCAACCACTGCCTCTGTTCATCCTGCTTCCCTGTTCCCCTGGAAATATTGTCCTGTGTCATCCCCACTAGACTTCTTGTATATAAATCTTTTTGAGTCTGATTCCAACATGAACCAAGACAATCAAAGACTTTAATTTTGAAGGTAGAATTAATGAGATTTGTGAACAAAGTAGAGTGATATGGGGGAATATGGGGGGCCAATAAGGAAAATAGAAGAATCTATTATGTCTCCAAGGTTCCCAACTTCCAGTTCTAGGGGAATGATTGTGCCTTTTACTGGAATTGGAAAGACTGAAGATCTTTAGTAGGGTTTTGAATATGTTTTGCTTCAGAAGACTCCAACATCTGCCTGCTTAAGCAGGAAATATCAAGTGTGTAGAATGTACCTTTCTGCAGATCTCCACTGCCATTTCTCTTATCTTGACCATCTTCTCTCACTCGCCTGGCATTCTCTAACAGCTCTTGACTTATCTTCCTGGTTATAGTCATGTTTCTCTTAAATCCTTTTTATATTATTCTGTTAGAGCAATATTATGAAACTTCATAATTTAAGTTTCATACACAAATGATTTCCTGATTGTCCTGAGGATGCACTTAAGATCCTTTAATCCAGCTTATAAAATCTGCCACCTGGACCATTTCTAGATTGTTGGCCTCATCTCCTTTCCCTCCCCTCTTTTATAAGTATCACTCTGAACTTTTTCATGCCTTGAATGCAACTTGTTTTGTCTTATCTTATAGTTTTGTTCGTGGTGTTTCCTCTAAGACATTCTTACCACCTCCCACTCTGTTTTCAAAGGGTTCACTTCTAATCATATTTCAGGACCAAGTTTAAATGTTAGCTCCTCAGAAAGGACTCTGTCCTGGAAGACCCCTGTGGCATATTTTCAGAGATCATTGTACTTTGCTTATCATGGTCCTCATTCAATGTTTGTTTTGACAGGTCTCTGGCAACTTATTACTACATTAAGGGAAAGAAAAGTCTGGTTTAAACTGAAATAACATTCTGTTTGATTATTCTATAGAGCCCCAGCCCTTCTCTTCATCTCCTTTTATCATCAAATCAAAAAGCACTTAAAACTACTGACAACCCCTTATCTGAAACTTTGGGGTATAGGTTTCCATTAAAATTGGTTTTCTACATCAGATAAAACGTAATGAACTTGTCTCTTTACAATTCACCAACTCCTCCAGTATCCTCTCCTGGCCATAGACATAGTAGAACCGGGAACCTTAATAGCAGACTTTTCTTCTTGCCCAACTAAGGCATCCTAGAAGAAGGGGAGTTTCCAGGACATGCCTGCTTTGCTTTCCTTTGCTGAACTTGCCTGTGCATGAAAACATTCTGACTACAAGTTTCCCAAAGCTGTCCATAATTGCATGTATTTATTTTTTAATATAATTTATTGTCAAATTGGCTGACATACAACACCCAGTGCTCATCCCAACAAGTACCCTCCTCAATGCCCATCACCCAAGTTCCCCTCTCCCCTACCCCCCATCAACCTGCAGTTTGTTCTCTGTAGTTAAGAGTCTCATATGGTTTGCCTCCCTCCCTCTCTGTTTGTAACTATTTTTCTCCCCTTCCCTAATTACATTTAAAACAATGCCTATATATTTATTTTGAAAGACAAAGAGTCTTTGTCTTTGCAGAATCCCAAACAGGTTCTGCACTGTCAGCACAGAGCCTGATGTGGGCAGCTCAGTCACACAAACAATGAGATCATGACCTGAGCTGAAATCAAGACAGGTGCTGAACTGACTGAACACCCCAGGCACTCCCCTAACTGAATTTTGTAATACAGTTAAAAAATACACCTATTCTGTGTAAGGATCTCTTGTTATAATGCATTATATCAATGTATTTTCTTTTACCACTAATTAGAAATTTCTTCATCAGAAGCTATCCTGTTCAGATGTTTAAGCTCTGAAATGCTGAGAATGTTGGATGAGGGCAGAGCATCAGGGATTTCTGGCTATTAGGGTTGGCACTTGAGCATGGATTTCAATCTGAAATCCTTTATGAATTTCTTAAAGATCTCCAGGGCCCTCTCTAAAGGAAACTTATAGGTGACTAAGGGCATAGCATTCAGTCTTGACTTCAAGCATTGAAAATGCCATGGCTGCCTATTGCACTATTAAAACATGCCTTTGATGCTTACTTCCTGGGTGGCAGTATTCACTAGCCACAGTTGTCAGAGATCATATCTAGACCCTATCTTCTAAATACCAGGGTCCAGTAAGAGTGGACTTTGTAGATGCCAGTCAACAATAGCAGCCTTTGCTACATACATTTAATGGTGATTTATGTTTGCATCTAGCATGTAATCCACTTTATAGGCGATTTTGTGAGAGCTCTGCTTTGGAGATCTGGAGGACAATATTATCTTAGACTTCTTTGACTGAGGGGTAGACAGATTAATCACCAACTCTTGAGTTACACACATTGATTGCCTGATCAACAAGCAAAGTGACCAGCCTGATATCCAGACACAAAGACTTTGTTCATGACCCTAGGTCTCATCCACAGGGATAAATCCTTATAGACTATGGCCCAATTAGTGCTCTTTCTTCAAACGTAAGTAATATCAGGAAGCTTGTGGCAAAAGTTTGTAAAACTATCAGAAGTTCTTGTCATTAGAAGCTAAAGCACAGAATAAGATGGGCAGAGACAGATTTTATGGCCAATCTGTAGAATTCATTGGGTTCTCAAGGAACACTGGGATTAATGGCAACCCCCATTTAGGTTGTCTTCCCTTGTGGAAGTGAGATCCTGTGGGCAAGGACAATGTCTAAGGTGTCACTGCTGTATTCTTGTTACTTATCTGCAGACGTTAGGGTGTCTGCCTAAAGAAGACAGTAAATATTCACGCTGCCAACAATAGATGTCTGACCTATAGATTTCAATAGGATGCATCTTCATTCATGTTTCACTTGGGCCTACTTTTACAATTGGGAGGTTTGTCTCAGCTGCTTCTCCTTCTTAGTCTCATGAGGTTCTGCCCTTTCTAGTCAGTTCTGTGCATTCACCAGGGACAGGTTCTCAGTTTGGATCACAGTGGCTATGGTGCCCACTTTCTTAGAAGTCTGGACTGAAATCTATGAGGAGTGCTGTCCATCCTCTTTCCCTACAAATTGTTGTAGCTATTGACTTAGTCAGCTCAGGCTGCCATAAAATACCATAGATTGAATGGCTTCAACAACAGAAATTTGCCTCCTTACAGTTCTGGAGGCTGGTAAGTCCAACATCAAGTTTCTAGCAGGGTTCAGTTTCTAGCCAGTGCACTCTTCCTGGCTTGTAGACAGCTGCCTTCTTGCTGTATTCTCACATCATACACACACACACACACACACACACACACACACACACACAGACAAAGAGGTCTTTTTTTTTTAAATAAAGCCACAGCCCCACCATTATCACTTCATTTAAACTTCTTTGCTCTTTGAAGACCCTATCTGCAGATAAAGTAATATTGGGAATTAGGGCTTCAACATATGAAAGTCAGGGAACACAATTCAGTCCCCATATCAGGTATTTTAAATGTCTACCTTCTGTAAAAATTGTCATCTCACAAAGGCAAGGATACTGCCATTGACTGTATCATGCAGAGTCCTGGCATACAGTAAGAGCAAAGAAAACCTTGAATTCCTGAAGGGACTGGACATTTCTAGCAAACTAACGGAATAACCTTGGGGAACATCCTTTACCACTTTAGTCCTAAATTTTCCCTTCAGAAAAATGAAAGGTTGAATTCTGATCTCTAAAATTTGATCTGAACCTTGTAATGTATAATTTTCCTTGCCTGAGGGAAATCATTTTAGCTAGCTTGGTAGAGCTCTTTATGCCCTTCTAAGGACTTTATCATTAATCAACAAGGATCTACTAAATGATGTGCAAGGTGCTGTGTGGGATACCAAAGAATTTAGAAAAAGACATTTAACATCTCACTTCCTGCATCTTCCTCATTTTTCCTAAGGGGTTCATAGCGAATGGTGGCTCTCTTTGTTTTGGGTGCTGCTATGCTAATGTAATATAATACTATTAATTTCATCTATCACTGAATAATGTGAAATTTCTGATATCTATGATATAGCCATATTTGAAAAAAATCACTTTTGTTCTTCACAGTGTCAGATATAGTTCTCTTCAACAGTTTTTTTTTGATGGATATTTATCTTTAATATAAAGTTCCATGGTATGTCTTTTTGAGTTTGGTGCTCTAAGGCAGTCATAACTATTGTAGTTACTTTATATTATTTGCTTGGTGGTCTTATGTGTTGGTATAACTTATTCCTCTGAATGGGCTTTGAGTGGGTGAGTCTAAGACACACAGATTAGATATGACGTTCTCTCCATCTCTGGATTTAGCACGATCTTATACCCAACAATTAATCGAAAAGTGCAGTCCTCTTCCAAATTTCATTAGCTGGTTGTTATTTTTAGATAAATAGAACTTGTTCTTTTTATATCTCACACCTCCCAATTAGTGAGATGATTTTGGTAATAAGGACAAACCCTTCCAAAGATTGTGCAGGAGACTGGAAACATCTGTTAAATTATTGACGGCATTTCATTCCCCTCATGGAGGCACTGGGAAAATAGAATGACTTTTCAAATGACCTGTGAAACCTATGCTATTCTATGAGCTCAAGATAAGGCAAAAAAAAAGTATGTATACAGATTTATTAGCATTTGTCTCTTCAAGATGTGACACTGTATTTATGCATTTCTTATGAATCTCTTCATGCATCTCTATTTTTTCAGTGGCTGCTCAATATTTGATTTAGAAATCATTCTCCTTTCCTTTCTCTACTTGAAAAATTTCCGTTTTGTGCATGGAAACTTTTTTTTCTTGAGGCTGTTTTTGTTCTGTCTTTGTTTAACTTAATGATTATATCTGGATATAAGTTGTCTCAAGATGAACATTCTGGATCACACCCTAACAGGAACAAACTCTTCTCTTCTTGTGGGTAGGTACGATAGAGTCTATGTTCTTTTGGATTTATAAAGCAAACTTTTTGATACACTATTATAGTTCGACAGCAGCTATGTAGGTATGGAATATGGGGAATATGGTAGGAAGAAGCCAGGTGCATTTAAGAACAGATAGGAAGGATATAAATAAAACAGAATTAGCAATGGCATGAGTTTTGCCATGCACACCAGTAGTGAACCGCAATGGAACCCAAGAAGATTCCTATCACTCAGAGGTATAGTGCTTCTTTGGGCCGGAAAATGCATTCTGCTGTATGAGCTTCATTAGCATCACAGTCTTGAGCTCCTGTCATAACACCCAAATGCGCTGTGAGTACTGCCGTGGGCCTCTCAGCACCTGCCATGCGTGGATCACTGATCAGAGCCAAGATTTCATTGCCTTTGAATTCCTACTCATCAGTTCAGCTTGGGAAGGGAGGTGATGTGCCAAGGCAAAGACAGTAAACAGTGTTTGGAGGAAGTGGTGGATCAAAAGTCCTGTCATCCTTTGTCGTCACTGAGCATAAATGACAATCACAGGCCCAGCGTGAGGTCACCTGAATTTCCCCATCCGTGAATAAGCTGGCTCCTACTCAGAAGGATGAATGGTGCTTCTGGAGAGCCTACCCTGTCACTCTGTGCTGTCATCAACAGTACCAATTAGTGTCAGTTTTAATGATGGCTCTTGAGACCCAAAGGGGACCAGTGTTTTGGCTCCCAAACTAGGAATTTGCTTTTTTATTCAAATGATAAGGAAAATGAGCATTCTTCTTGGGTCTGCAAATGTGGATGGAGAGTGAGTGAGTTAGTCATTTGACTACCATAAACAGCACTTTCATCTGGGTCTGGTTAATACGTATTCTTTGGGTAGTGTTCTGGTGTGTAGACATCTGTGGTCTGAATCTGCATATGAGAAAAGAATGCCCTCAAGTGTATTACTTTATTATTATTATTATTATTATTATTATTATTATTATTTTGCACAAATGATGGGCACAAACCTTAAATACATTTTCCAGGTGTAGTGCTGGATTTTGCTAAGACTTATTAACTAAATCTTATTAGCTAACTCTTATTTTACAAAGATTATTTGCATTTTTAAATTGGGCAAAGTCTATGTGGTGTCTGTAGCCATTGGAAAAGAGGTTTAGGTTTGCATTGGTGAACTGTGTCTCCTTAGAACATCATTCTATACTCAGTTAGCTGATGTGTTCTTAATATGGTCTAATCTCTTTAGTGAGTAGGTGCTTGTCCTGGATGTGTTTTTTCATGTTTACCTTCCTTTAATTATTTTTCTCTTTAGGGAAGTGAACTGCCCAAGTGGCAAAAATGAAGAGCATTATCTCTATCCAACACAAATGTCATGTTAATGCTGATAATCCGGTAGCACAGAGATGGTTACAATTATAGCCTAACAACACAGAAAAATACTTTTATAAGCAGAGATTTAATTCTGGGAATGAGAACTAGTTCAAGCAATGAAACTAGTTCACTCTTGCAAGTGAAGCGAATATAGAAATCTGACTAAACATGAAAAGATCCATGACATTTTCTTCTAACATAAAAAGAAGTTGGGTTATTTTCTGGAGAAAGGGGAGCTACCATTTTCTTATCTGCCAAATTCAGGGTGATCCATCACTACACATTTCTCTCTGTGTATAGTAATATTATATACTATCAACAAGATGGTCTGCTCTTTCACTCTAGAAAAAGAATGGATGGTTTTTGAAGTCTATTTAAAGCCTGAGCCTATCCAAACTTAAAAAGGAGTCAGGTAACATTTCCATTTTGTCATATGATGTATTATTCTCCCTTTTAGAATTGTGACAGATTTTAAAAGACCTTGTTGGACTGTCTTGGCATGACATGCTTCCCCTATTATACTCTTTTCAGTAGTGAACTTGACATGCTTCTCAGGGTTCTGCTGAGCAGTTTAAGTTGGTTCTCAGGATGGAAATTTAAATCATGAACTAAGAAACTTTAAGAAATCCACCTTACCAAAGTTCTCTTTAAATGTAAACATAAAATAAGTGTTTATCAGCAATTTGAAACAAATACCAAATCAACATTGAGTTACCATTACAGGGAAAATGGTTAAAACAGAATGAATTCTGATTTTCAGGTTAACCTAAAAATAATCTGAAAAACTTTATATGTTATTTCTGTATCTTAAACAATGTCTATATAAATGTGGCAATAGTAGCATTTAATTCCCATAAGAGTTGAGTTAACTCCCATAAGATTCCCATTTAAGTCACTTAGGAAGTAGCAGTATCTTTTTTTTTTTTAAGTTTATTTATTTATTTTGAGAGAGACAGAGAGTAGGTGTGAGTGGGGCAGGGGCAGAGAGTAGGGTAGGTGCAGAGAGGGGGGAGAAAGAGAATCCCAGGCAGGCTCTGCACTATCAGTGCAGAGCCCAATGAAGGACTTGATCCTACAAACTATGAGATCATGACCTGAGCTGAAACCAAGAGTTGGACGCTCAGCCGACTAAGCCACATAGGTGCTCCCCTGCCGGAACTAGCAGTATCTACTGCTGATAACTATGAGGGCTCTTGCATACGTGTCAGAGAGAGATGAGGGGAGATTTGGGGCAGGGCAGGAAGGAGTGAGAATGATAATAAAGAGGATAGATTGCTATCAGTTTCTCACCTAGCTCCAGGAACTAAAATTTTGAGCTCCCAGAGAATGGTTGAAGAAGCTGAGAGAACAGTTTAAAGAGATTTTATGAGATTCCAGGTACAGGCAGAATTGCTTTGGGGACAGATATTAAAGAGCAGCACAGTACTGAGTCAAGAAGATGTTCAATATTCTGATACCTTGAGCTAAAGCTCTGGGAAGTCTGCAGGCAGCACCCTCAGCCTCTGGGAACATTTGTGGGTGACACCTGGGTTGGGCATTGGCGTATGTGTGCTGCTGCTGCTTCTGCTGCTGCTGCTGGAGCTTCTCAGAGTAACTTCTGGCTGCACATGTGACCATGTTGGGTAGCCTGGGTCAGGAAGACGATCCGGGTGCAGGAAGATGGCTGGGGAGGCAGAGTGCTGTTGAAAGCAGCTAAGACCTCCCCTTTGGGTCCCCCCAAAAGAGCAGAGTAATCAAACCATTGTGTGGGGTAGAAATCATGCCATCATACTTTGTACACAGAGAGGAAATATGACCTTGTTTTGTGCTCAGAAGCTGATGAAAAGAGAGACTTTATCTTGTGGCCAGAGGCTACATTGGAACTAAATGACATAATGTATGTAATAGGCCTCTTTTGGCTTCTAATTCAAGATGGATAATTGAGCACACGTATAACCTCCTTTCCCTCTCAAGACCCAAATGAAATGTTAAAGACTAAGAAATGGAATCTACTTAGTGGTGAAGACAGTGGAGCAACAGCTGACAGGGTATTTCAGTCCTTATCTGGAAGATGGAGCAGACAGGAGCAGGCTGGTACATCCTGCAGGGTTGGGACCAGAGGCCAGAATAAGTCTGGCAGAACCCCTCAAAAGGCACCAGACTTGTCGTGGGCCAGTATAGGAGGGTGAGAATGGGAAAGTGTGTTAACAGGCAGGAGGGAATTAAAAGTGTGCCTGCTGGAACAAAAATACTTTGGTTTCCACACCTCCCTTCCTTTTGCCTTTTCCTGTTCTTTGGCAGGCAGAATGTGGACAACTCAATATTTAAACTTTGACAAGAAAATCCAGAAAATTCTTCTACACAGAAATTAAATAAACTGCCTGGGAAGCATTAGGGTTGCTATTCTGACATTTGGGGTTCTCTTCGTAGCTACAAGTTGGATCTTTACCCCTTTACTTTAAAGTGAAGTGTGTCAGGTAATTAGTCCTGTCCACATACACAGATTTCCTATTAAGAAGAGACCTAGTAGAGAAAAAAGACAAATGTATATAACAGTAGAAAAACATCTCAAAGGAAAAATAGCTGATTCAGAGGATGAAGTATAGCTTAAAACAAATACAAACAATAAATTACAAACTTCTAATTTGCATATTCAGAAAGGATAAGATATAAGGACTCTGATAAAACCAAGTCAACATCTCATGAAAACAAAACCAAGAACAAGAAGGAACTCTTAAAAATTAGAAATATTCATGCAAAATGAATAAGAACAGGGTAAATTACTCAGAAATTAGAGTCAGGAAGTAAAGTAGAAAATCTCCCAGAGTAGATATAGAGTGCATGAGGGAGAGAGAGAGAGAGAGAAAGAGAGAGAGAGAAATAACTGTAAGAAGGTCAGTATAACATCCATCTAGTAAGAATTTCAGATAGAGAAAAGAAGATAAAATGAGGAAATTATGAAACCAGTAATAGGAAAAATAAATGTCTTTAAACTGAAAAGAGTATAAAGTATAATGAACAAAAATACACACATATGCACACATGCCCATACATACATACCCCTCCAGTCATTATTTTATTATTTTATTTTAGAACACCAAAGATAAAAATACACATCCTCCAGTCAGAAAAAGAAAAAAACAAAACAAAACAAAAAACACTTCAAAAGGAATGAGAATCAGGTTAGCATCAAACTCTTCGTGGACAGTCCTCAATACTAGAAAACCATGGGGCAATATCATGGGTGGCTCAGTCAGTTGAGTGACTTTGGGTCAGTTCATGATCTCTCCGTTCATGAGTTCAAGCCTTGAATTGGGCTCTGTGCTGACAGCTCAGAGCCTGGAGCCTGCTTCAGATTCTGTGTCTCCCTCTCTCTTTGCCCCTCCCCTGCTTGCACTCTGTCTCTGTCTCTGCCTCTGTCTCTGTCTCTCTCTCTCTCAAAAATAAATAAACATAAAAAAATCAATACCTCTGATGGACATTATTTTGAATCTAGACTTCCATACCCACTGAGATATGATGGTAATTACCCTTTTGATACGTAAAAATGCAGAAAATTGACCTCCCTTATATATTTTGAAGGAAGTTACTTGAGGATCTTTTCAAGTACTACAAAGTTGAAAAACAATAAAAGGGAAGATGAGACACTCAAAAAATGTAGAAGTAACTCTAGCGTCCATTGGAAACAAATTCAGGATATCAACTATACAGCAGGCCCAGAATCAAGTATCCTGAGGAATCTGCTGAAGAAGAATGGAGAAGAGTCAAAGCAGTAGATAAGAATATCGAGAGTAAAATAAGTGACTGCAAGATGTTGTTGATACAGTAGACAAGTTACTTTTCTCAACATGAGAAAATAAGGCAAATGTGTATTCAAGGAAAGGCAAGAGCAATCACCAGCATGCACACAGAATCCTCCGTAAGAAAGCCATAATCCAAATGTGAAGCAATTAACAAATTGGCAGGTTTTGGGAAAATAGTAGGGTGTAAAAGAAACTGTATGACCTGGACACTAGGATAACAAATACAGAATCCTAGTACATTTCTTTGCTTTCAGTGAATGATAGGTATATAGCTATAATAATATAAGTGCTATTTGTGGATTTCCAGTTTCAATAATCAACTTATAGACAAAGCATAGTAAACTTTAATAAACAGAATAGATGTAAATGTGATCGACCTTAACAATGTGAAGGTAAAGATATAGCTGACAGATAAGAAAAAGTGCCACTATCTTCATTCTGTAGAGTGGAGGGTACAGAACTATTGTTGCAAATTGGTGGGAAAATAATATTATATCTATATATTTATTATTTAAAATTACATAGATCTCCAGTAGAAATGAATGGTCACTTTATGGTAAAAAATTTATAATGGCCATCAAACGTTAGGGGAGGTTAGAGGGAAAAAGTAGAAATAGTGTTAAGCTAAATTTTTATAGTTCATACCAGAGTCAGATTTGACAGATCAAGAGATTATAGTGTTAAGTATATTTTTAAGCATTAAAGAACTAACTACTAAAAGAGCTAAAACAAAAAAGTTAACAGTTGTCACCTTTTGAAATCCAGACTTCAGATAGGAAAAGTGTCTTGTGGGCTATCACTTTTCTATTAAAACACTTATTGTTGAATATAATTTTTTTAAAAAGTGCATGTATTACCGTATTGTGTTTTTAGGAAAGAAAAAATCTGAAATCTGGAATAAATATTCCTTTTCCACATATTTTATGTAGAAGTCTCTGAGCAAGTACTTCTAAGTTACTCCTTCGAGAGACTCCCTTGACTAAAAGTTTTAGTTCTGTGTCTCAAATTTTAATGTGCATTTAAACTCCTAGGGGATCTTATTAAAATGCAGATTCTGATTCAGTAGAGCTGAGGTGGGGCCTCAGCTTTTCTGCATTTCTAACAAGATCCCAGGTGACACTGATGCTGCTGGTCTGGGAGCCACATTTTGAATAGAAAGAATATCCCTGGATATCTTCATTTTGCTGCTTCTTTTCATGCATGGTGACTTTTTCCTCTAGTGGCCAACCTCCCAGGCATGGTGACTTTTGATGGGATGCCAGACATGATGAATATTACCTTGTTGGATGCTGGATATTTTTGTATCCTTGTAAATATTCTTGAACTTTGTTCTAGGATGCAGCTAAGTTAACTTGGAAACAATTTGATTCTTTTCGGTCCTACTGGGTCCAGAATAATCTTTAGTCTAGGGATAATTTTACCATACTACTGAGGCAATACTCTTTCTACTCTATCAATTACAAGTTGTACACTTTGGCTGTTGTGAGCTCAAACTATCCCTTGCTCTGTGCTACACTGCCTGATGTCCGAATGTCTTCGAAGCATTGTTTTCATTTATTATTTTCAGTGTTCTATTTGTTTTAGGCATGAGGATAAATTTGACTCATTACTCTATCTTGGCCAGATGCAGAAATCTGGATATTATATCCTATCCCAATTATTTTTGCTTATTTAGCTTAGTGTCAACAACTGTGAAGGGCCTGAGATTTTACTCTGCTTGCAAACTAACCAGTTACTTTGCCACAGTTTTAGAATGCTGGCAAAAGACATGAGACTCCGGTATCAGAGACAAAGGATTTATTACTCATGGCACAGTAAGAAGCTTGAGCTCCACATTCTCAATGGTTCCCCTCTTCCCCCAAGTCCTGTAGAGTGATGTAACCTGGCCTAGTTAAATGGTGTGCACATAGTGGGTCTGTGTCACAGCTGAGTACCAATCCTGAGCCCCATTCTTATAAAGAAGACGCTAGCCAGTTTGCCTAAATTTGTTCCAGAGGGAGATTTTTTTTTTTTTAAATTCTTGCCACTAAAAAAATCTGCCGTCTTCCCTGGAGGGGAGACCTTATCTTTCTCTTCCAAGACTTCTTGCCTTACAGTTATTCTCAGAAAGGTAGCACAGACAAAAGCTGTCACAATACAGGTTGAAACTCCTCAACGTTGAGCTTTGCTAATTGATCTAGCTGTGGGCTTTTGGTATTGTGGTTATCTCAACTATTTTTAATCAGGTATTGAGAGATGTAGAATATTTATGTAGGATGAGTTAGATAAGGTCCAGTCTCTGACGATGAATAGCACTTAGAACACATACACATTGATTATTTAGCATTAACCTAATTTCAACAAACAGGATTCTTTACCAGCATGAGAAAGCACTCAAGCTACTGTCTTTACCATGCAAGATAGGTTTTTCCATCTTTAGAGTTGATATATAATCTCAAGTTTAACATGGGCATGTATTCACAATGTAGATTCAATGCCAGCTTGTTGAACTTCTTCAATAAGGTATGATGATATTGTTGACCATGGGAAATCATAATTTCCAATGTAAGTTTTATGTAAACATCTCACCATCAAGCTGATTATTTGTTAAACTGGAAAGCTAAAACAGTGAAAGACAAGACTGCTAAGGTGCAGCGAGGATCATGTCTTTTCTTTGGGGGAATTTTTTGGCCTTTGATAATACTTCACATATGACGTCTGAAAGAAGCAACTTTAATTATGTGACACAGGGAGTAGATATAGCACAATTAGACCTGATTGAAGAAACAGCTGATAATGTTGACTTTGTTATTTGGCAAAATCCAATAGGAAGCCAGAACTATTAGGTTAAATTATCTTGACAATATCGTAAGCAAGTCATTGTCACAAAAACCATTTAGTTGGTTTACATAACAATTTAAACATATCACAATTCTGTAAGGAAGCAGGTTTTATCAGGTATTTAAGACCAGCTCATGACAGATAGAGACATTGTGCCCTTTGTACAGCTCTATGTTAGAGCAGAACTGGGAAGCACTACGATTTGTAAATGGCTTCAAGATTCAGTTTGTATCTATCTGAACTGTAAATGGATCTAAAGCTTTTGGTGGATGGCATGGGAGAAGTCTTTAAATCTGTATCAGCCAGGGGCTCTTCCCTTAGTGTATAAAGACACAAAGGGATGCTTCAGGAAGCCTGTGAATCTGTGTAAAATTTGATGTGTATGGATGCACTGCATTTTGGGAGGAAGAGATTCAGTAACTTTCATCAGGTTCTTTAAGAACATTGTTTCAAAGCCCAGATTAACCAAGGTGTAACTCAGAGACATTTAGCTGTTGCTGTATACTTTCAAAATTATTTTGAATGAAAATTAATACATTCAA
The DNA here is from genome assembly GCF_023721935.1 of Panthera uncia. Classification (NCBI taxonomy): domain Eukaryota; kingdom Metazoa; phylum Chordata; class Mammalia; order Carnivora; family Felidae; genus Panthera; species Panthera uncia. Next base: position 122,882,179 of record NC_064816.1, read on the forward strand.
ATGCTACAGAGAGTTGAAAGACTGAATCAAGGGACAAAGAAAAAAAACAGGACTAAAAGAGAGAGAGGTAAGGGTAATTAAAAACAAAATAGTTAACCTGAGAACAAAAAAATCTTGTTTGTACTTTTTTAGGGATAAACTAATTATTTGTCAATGAGCAGAGAGGCCAGGCTGGAGATTTTGTATTTGATCTGGCCAAATAGGGTATCAAAGAAGGCAATTTTAGTTGTTGCTGAATTCATAAAACCTTGAGTGTTCTGCTGTGGTATACACATGACAGACTTTCTCTCTTCATATAGCATCCGTCAGCACCTTCACCACAATTAGGCTAGTTCTGTCTCATTCCCTTCAGAATTTCTCACAGGTCAAGTTGAACAACTATACAAAATCCTTCCTCAGTGATGAGCCTTGAACTTTGCCAAACTATTAAATAATTAGTACGACTTTTTCTTATCTCAGAATGGGGATAACTTTATTACTTCAAAATTATGGATAAAGTTTTTTTAGCCTAGAAACAATTGAATTATCATTTCCTCAAGCTGTATTTTATATATTGAAAAAAATGATTTATTTATTTTTGAGAGAGAGAGACAGAGTTTGAGTGGCAGAGGGGCAAAGAGGAGGGAGACACAGAATCTGAAGCAGACTCCAGGCTCTGAGCTGTCTGCACAGAGCCCGATATGGGGCTTGAACTCATGAACTGTTAGATCATGATCTGAGCTAAAGTCTGACACTTAACCGACTGAGCCCCCCTCAAGCTGTATTTTATTAAAAAAAAGCATAATTCAAGACATGTATTCTATTATTGGTTACTACACAAAGCAATTTCATATTATTAGGAAAATTGCCAAGGATGATTAAGGACTATTTAATGATTAATTGACCTATCAGAATCCTTTCCTCAATATTCAGGAACCATATATTGGCACAGGAAGTTGATCCTGGACTATCATTATTTCTCTAGTCTTTTAAAACATTGTCAAAACTAAGTTAAAGAGAGGAAGGATTTAAAACTATATGGAATTGTATCTTTAATTAGCATTAGTCTGGTTTAGGATTCGTTTCTAACATCATGCCTCCAAACCTTGGAATATGCTATTCTGTCTTCCTGGAATACTCTTTCCCAAGATATTTACATTTATGTTGCTGCTCCAAAGTCTTCCTCTTACAGATGTTTTCTCTGGTCACCTTGGAAAGTATCAATCTAAATCATCTAAAATTTAATAATATGTAAAATATTACTTACACTTCTCTCTTCTTCATGCTCCTTTATTTTTCTTCAGGGCATTTACCCCTTATATTCCATATCTACTATTTTTGTTTATATTCTTCTTTAGAATAGAAGGAAACTATGAAGGCAGGCAGCTTCATTATTGAATCTCTTGCTTCTAGAATGGTGTCCAGAACACTGAAGCTTCCCATTGAATATTTATTTAAAAAATGAATATACAGATCTTTATGTGAATATTTTAGAATGGTTTCTGTATATGGATTGCATAGTTGTCCTATATAAAAACTGATGACAGCTTCTTTGACTATGTTGAATAGAATATATTTTCTTATTCTAGTAATTTCTAAAAAATTAGATTTCATGCTTAGCAATTACCAGAGAAAAAGCTATACATCAATAGAATAATCTGAGTTGTCATATTTACCACAAATTTATAAAATACAATTGGTCATTTCTTAACTTACTCACTTGCTTAAAGTTTCAGTATTTAAATCATATTTTTTCTCTTATCTTGCATAGAAATGTGGCATCCTGAGCTATCCCTAATACGTGATATTAAAGATCAAAGATCTAAATTATCCATTTATTATCTTATTCCAGATAATTTTAATATCAAGAAGATCCATACAAAGAGTAATTGAAATAGTAAAGAGAAATTAGAATCCATACAAAATATAATGAAAAGTATGATGTGAGTGGCTAAAAATGAAAGTTACTGCAATTGTCCATTATTTATATTCTTTGATTCTGGGAACTCAACAGCTAAATTTAGGATTCAAGGAATTTAATCAACTCAACTCAGGTGCTTAAAAGGAGTATTCCACTTACATCCTTCAGGTAATCTGTTTCCTTTTATTCTTAAATACCACATTTTATAATCTGTGATACTTTAAATTACTTCAGGATTTATTTGAAATACATAGGGTGCAGAGTCAATTAAACAAAAAACTGTGAGCTTCATTTTCATAAGAGTTGTATGTGTAACTCGTTATTGCAGATTTTAATATTCATAGTGATAAATTATAGACCAATTCATAATCATCTCAATGCAGAAAATGAACCATTATTCTTAGAATAGAGCAAAAATCATTTTAGAGCTATTTTTTAATCTACAAATCTCAGTTTTGAACAGAGATTTTTTTTAATCATCAACTTTTGTCCTTCTTTTTGATGAAATGGGAGTAAAAGTTGAAAAAAAAATAATTGAGGAAACAGTTAAAAATGACTTAGTTGTACTGATCCAAATGGTCTTAGCCTGATATCAAGGTTTGCTGCTGAACTTTTCCTATTACCTGTCATCAAGAAGAGGAGAAGTATGGTCCCTATAAATTATGTCACAGAGCAATTGCAGTAGAAAAATGGCAGCCATTATTTTATCAAATTACTTTTTATCTACAGGACTGCTCTCTTTGCTGCCATGGTATCGTAGATTAGGTGGTAATGTTTGAAAAAAGGGGTTGTTACTTAGTTTCTAATCTCTGCTCCTATCACTGACAAAGTAATTTTGTCTTTTAAGTAAATCCCCTAAGACCCCATTGAGTACTTTGTGGTCTGAGCTACTGCACTTGTTTGGTGCTACACTTTCTCATTATAAAAATAAACTTAATGGAATATTTCATTTCATTAGTATTATGGGACTATGAGTTGGACAAGAAGTATTATTAACTTGGAGAATGGTTAATTTAACATAGAGTACCTAAACCTCTTGTTATTCCAACCTCTAACCAAACTGTCTTCATTGATCTAAAATAGACTTTTAGCATAGAAATCTGTATGTTTCAGTGTTTTTCATAAATGTTATTTGGCTATGGATGGGGATTTGGGTTTGAGCCAGGGAACCTAATACTTGTTCAGGGTCTATGATGTATTAGATGTTTCGTTTTGTTATGTGCTCACAGTTCAGTACCTTATAGATATCCAGTAACTTTAGGTATTATTACACCCGTTTTAAACAAACTTTCATCAGATCATACAGGTTTAAAGAAGCAGACTTAAGACTTATCAGACACTAAAGCTGTGTTTTTATACTACCCCATATTATTTGCACATATTAAAAATTTTTTTTAATGTTTATTTATTATTGAGAGAGAGAGACAGAGTGTGAGCAGGGGAGGGGCAGAGAGAGAGGGAGATACAGAATCTGAAGCAGGCTCCAGGCTCTGAGCTGTCAGCACAGAGCCTGACGGGGGGCTCGAACTCACAAACCACGAGATCATGACCTGAGCCGAAGTTGGATGCTTAACCGACTGAGCCACCCAGGCGCCCTATTTGCACACATTTTGTATACAAGGAACTATGGGAAAGACGTGGATGATTATGTTTACTTAGTACGCAGAGAAGAGAGGAAGTTTGAATGTGTCTTTAGGAAGGTATAATGTTTAGGAGGTAAGATGATATATGGACATAGTCCTAAAACTGAAGTTTAAGAACTCAAGTCCTGGTTTAGGCACTAAATAACTATTGGAGTGAATAACTAATTTTAACTAAAAAGAGATCTTATTTCCATCTCCATAAAACAAGAAGTTGTTTCAAGTATTTCAAATTCTCTTCTATGCCTGAATTCCTTTGATTCTGTAATTTTGAAAGATTATAACTGCCTTAACTATCTTGATTTACATGAAGAGAGAAAATGATTTAGAAGGAATTTATGAATGGTACAAAGAAATTCTTGTTTACTTAAAGTCGGGGTTATAATCGGAGACCATGGAAACACTTTCTTAAGTATTTTTTAAAATTTGAAGGACACACTTAATTGGAGTGCCTTGAGAGTAGAAAAATCATGTATCATGAACTTGTCATTCATTCTACCAATACACTTCTGAGTCCTTTCTGTGTGCAAAGCACTATGGAAATGTAGAAAATATAACTACTACTTTCAAGGAGACTTTGATCTAGTAGGGGAGATAGATGTACAAATACAAATAGAATATAGTATTGTATAATAACGGATCTAGTCCTATTGAAGTAGTCAAAGGAATAATTTAGAAACCCAACAGTAATTCTGAATAGTTCTCTCTATACCAGTTTGCTCTAACCACATGAAAGGCATTACATACTCTAAAGCAATACTTTAAATGCTTCCTTTATCTCTCATTTATTTTCTTCACACAAACCCAACACTTCCTTTCTCTTTTCAGAGTTGCCCCAAATCACAACAATGAAGTTGTCCCACCTCAGCCCCTCCCCTCCAGGACTCCCTCATTCTACTGGCCAAAATGATTGGTTTAAGGACATGCACGTGGCCAAAGCTGCATCTGTCAGCCACCCCCTCCCCCACAACCGTCCCCAGGAGAGTGAGTATACAGGCTCTTTCTTCCTTTGTGTATCACAAGCTATGAGGATCACAGTGTGGAATTGTCAGCATCTATTCCCCTCCATTTCCCTGATTGGATGCAATGAATTTGACTCAAGAGGAAGGCAGAACTGGAGAATGGGGAGAAAAAGCAACAGGATGAACCTCTTGGTCTAGCTGTGTTTGAGGCTGATGCACCCTTGAGTTTTTCAGCTCCGTGAGCTAAGAAATCCCATCTTTTTCCCCCCTTCAGCTGATTTAAGTTGATTTTCTGCCTTTTGCAATAGAAGGGGGTCTTGTATAATGTACATCTTTAGTGGCGTTTGTGGGAATATTCACATATTAATAATTCTTGTCCAATACACTTCCCTTGGGTTAGTCTTTATAGAGGGTGGCAAAATTTTAATTCAGAGCACTTAAATCTCTTCATATCTCCAGACTCTGCAACAGTATTTCTCATAATTTTCACAAGTTTCTGGTGGGCACCATTATGTGAAATCAAAAATGTAAGTGATGGTAGTTTTTGTGGGACTGGGACAGGGTTAGCTCTGTTGTGGCACATATGGAGTATGAGTTATCAAATAGGTGTGCCTGTGGGACTGCCACACAAGGGGCTGGAAATGCCGGCCTGGAACTCAGAAGCGTGGCTCTGAATTGCCGTGAGGAGAGTGTTGGAGACATGCTTATAAGAGGAGAGCATCATAGGACAGGGTGGTGATCAGACCAGGTACAAAGGACTTTCCAAGTGTGGTGCTTAGGGGTCATTTTAAGGAAACCATTTTCCAGATAATTGGCTTCATATATGCTGTTTTCTAAAATGGACTTACTTGAGCAGTTATCTGAGGTAGACGACATTCTCTTTGTTAGCTCTCTGTCCACAGGACCTCTTTACCTGGATTACAAAAGAAAAGCCTACCTTTTCCAGTTGTGAGTCTCAGTCTCGGACATGACCTGGGGACTTCAAAGCCTACAGGATAGCAGCAGAGGCACAGTTCAATAATTCTTCTAATTAAGGCATTATAAACTTCCCCTTCTCATGAAGAGATAGCCTCAATAAAGTTTTGCTTTTTGTACTTATAATTTTTACCTCATATATGAACACTTTTATGTTTGTGTTTATCTTTTTGGTTTATATATGCCAATATATGTAGATTATTTTATCAATTTTATACCAATAATAATTTTAATGAATTCTTAATTCACAGAAAATATATAGCCTGTGTTTAAAAGAAATTAAAAATAAATTTCTACATTTTGTGGAAGAGAATCATAAGGTGGTAATGAATGATTCTCAAGTATATGTACATATATATGTGGAAACAAGGAAGATGTGGAAATAAGGAAGAGAAATACAGATTCAAGGAGAACAGAATTTTCCTCAGATCCCTCAAGCAAAAATATTTGAACCATTTGAACATTATTTATGCAAGTGATTGGTATGTCTTTGACATTAATGTGAGCAGTGCCCCCTGAAACTCCAGCTGGCTTCTTAGAATCTATGTTCAAGCCCCAAGTTAGAAATTTATCCCATTATGGCTTCTTTGGATGTTACCTTGGGAAAAACCCAGGGACCTCAATGGTCATCTTGTTTTACCAGTATTAGAAATTGAATAATCTTTTAAACTCCCAGAAAAGGTAGCTCATTCTTCCTTCTATCTCTTCATCTGTCCTTCCCTCCACCCTTCTCCCTGCTTTGCACAAACATGAATATACTTATACTAAGGACTAGTGATAAGAGGATATAACAGGCGAAGAAAATGACCACATTCCGGACTTCTCTGCACCGACAGTTCAGCAGGAAATACAACCAGGGAAACAACCATTATTGTGAAGTACAAGGGCCATGACAAAGGAAGCATAGGATGTTATGTTGAGAATGTATAAGAAACATGTACCTTAGCTGGGTGAACTAAGGATGAAGGTTGTCAGTGAATGTTTCTAAAAATGTGTCATCTAAATTTACTCATTAATTTGTCATTTTGTCCTTTCTTGCCAGGCACTATTCCAGCAAGGATCAAGACAGATAAACTCATAGGGCTTATATTCTATCTAGGAGGTAGAGATACAGTGAGTGAATAGGCAACTGAGGAAATGAATAGTGTGTTTCAGGTAGTGATGAATGCTGTGTAGAAAAACAAGAGGAGTTACTTATTCATTACATTAAAGTTTAATGAGTGCCCAGTATTTTCTTGGCACTGGTGTAAGAGCTGGGCATACAGAGAGTAAGACAAACTCCCTTTTTCATGGAGCTTTCATTTATTTCTATTAAGGAAGAGAAACAAGACACAAAAAAAATGCATAGTAGGAAGTCACATCGTGATAAAGGTTATGAAATGAAGTAATGGAAGAGAAAGGGAAAGAGCAGGGAGGTCTATTTTTGATAGAGTGATGGTGAGGAACACATCCCAAGGCAGTGGCAATTGAGAATTCTGAATGAAGTGAGAGACCAACTCATGCAAATATCTGGGAAATTTTTGTTCCTGGTACAGGAGCCTGCAGGTGAAAAGATGTGAGGTCAGAAAGATGCATCATGTGTTTGAAGACCAACAAGGAGACCAGCATGGCTAGAGCAGAGAGAAGGGCTGACAGGTAGCAAGTGAGGATGGAGACGGACAGAGGTGAGATCAAGAAGGTTTGCAGATTATGGTGAGGAGGATTTTGTTTTAAATGTGATCAGAAGCCATTGAGGATTTGAGCATGGGAATGAGGTGGTCTGGTTTATGTCTTAAAATGATCACTGCAATTTTGTTTTTGTGTTACTTTATGGGAGCTTGGGGCTGGCTTTAGCTTGGTTGGACAGAGAAGGGATCTGAGCTGGGTACTAAAGTTTCAATCTGTGGACCAAAGGAACTTGCATAGGCACTGAGAAGCCATTGTATTGTATGTGGAGGCCTAAGTGAGAAGTGAAGTCTGGGGTTGAGAGAAGCACGTCCTGTTCAAAGATCTAGAAAACACTTGTTCGAGCTGCATCCCAGAGCACAAGGTTAGGACTGTGAACAAGAAGGCTGGACACGTAGAGTGGTGAAGGAGGGGTTTGGATTTTGTCCTGAACACAATGGGTGTTTGGAAGGATTTTAAGTGAGGGAATCAGAGAAGTTCTGTATTTTGCTCAGGCTGTTGGAGAAGGGGCTGCTGTTTTCTCAGGCTGTTGGAGAAGGGGCTGCTGGAAGCGAGAGACCAAGGAGGGCATGGTAGTAACACAGGCAGAGGAATGGTGACTTGGATTATGGTTGGAATTTGTCTGAACGCCTCTTGGAGCCATCCTCTACTAATCTGGGACAGCTATGATTATTGATTAGGTCTTTCTTCTACAGAGTCAATCCACCATCTTGGAACTCCCACCAATATTTCTTAGTTTCTCCTCTTGTCATACAGAATAAACTAAATTCTGTTTCTGTATGGCAATTCTTTATATACTTAAAGGCAACCATTATTGTCTCCTTTTCTCATATTTCTTTCTATCACATGGAATCTATTTTTGTGGGTAAATGTCCCAGATTTCTTTTAACTCATGTGAGTTGAGTGTTCCCACATGACAGCTTTGTTCCCTCTCAATATTCTGTTTATTTTTATCTTGACCAATTCTCTTTGGTCTGTGACCTTTCAAAGCATGTACTCTTTTACCTGCATAGTAAAGGGGTGTGTGCGTGATTATTTCTTCCCTCTTCCTAATATTATATTTTACAAATAATGACCGATGTTACCAAGAACTTTTCTAGTACTTGTACAACACAACTGTACTTTTCAGTTATGATACCATTAAACCACATTCCCTTCTTTTTTGCACCTGTGATTTCTTAATGTCAAATTATTATGTTTGGTCCATTGTTCCACCCATTTATGATTCTGATTTTGGCACCCACCCTATTAACTCTCTTGCTCCCAGGTTCCTGATATCTACAGTAATGTCAGTGACAGATTTGTTTTTTGCAGCTATTCGGTAACTACTTTGTTTTAATGGACCTTTTGCTTGACTAAGGCTGCCAATGAAGAATCTATTCAGTAAGCTTTCAACTTTTCCTACAACTCTTCCATCAGCTTCCTGTACCCCCCTCAAAAAAAAAAAAAAAAAGCCTGTGTGCTATGTGCTACATAGTCTATGTTCTATATGTATATATGGCAATCATTTAATTAGATAAACATATCTCTGGTATAGTTGCAGCTAGTTAAAATGTATTTTCCCTTAAGTAAGTTTAAGGAGACTTAATTGTTAATGCTTTAAGAATCTATGATTCAGGAAAGCTGACTTTTAAAAAAGGAGAGATATTTAAGATATTTCAGTTACAGCCACACAATGGTTTGGTCCTGGGCCTTTATGTCTTTCTCAGGGTTAGGAGCTGAATTTATATGTTTGATAAATATATGAGTGTCTGCTCCATATTAGGAAATGTTCTTGACACTGGTTATTTGTAAATAACAAAGATCCCATCCTCATGGATCTTACACTCTGGTGGATGAGACAGGCTATTAACAGAAAAATGTTCTAAGTCAGGGGATAATACATGCAATGGAGAAAAACAAAGCAAAGTAAGGAGGAAAGAGAATTTTGGAACCAAGGTTTACTATTTTATGTAGGATAGTCAGGGAAGGCTGTTATATTAGATGGCATTTGTACAGAGACCTAACGGATGTGGAAGAACACCCTTCACAGATATTATGGAAAGAGCTTCATGTGTAGAAGTAGCAAAATGTGCAAAGCACCTGAGATTGGGACATGCTTGGCAAGTTCAAGGCTATTATAACTGGAGCTAAGCAAAATGTGCAAAGGGAAGAATAGGAGACGGGTCAAAGAGGTAGTGAGAAGGGGTGGGATGTGTGGTCCTATAAGTTTGTGGTTCTCAAACATTAGCCTTCATTCCCATCATCTGAAGAGCTTGTTAGAACATATTTCTGGCCCCCAGTCCCAGAGTTTTTATAATTTGGTACTTCTGGAGTAGGACGTGAGAATTTGCATTTCGAACAAACTTTCAGATGATGTTGTTGCTATGTTATAGGGCATTGTAGGTCATGGTAAACACTTGGGCTTTTACTGAATGATATGAGAACCAGTGGATGAGAGAGAGTAGAGGAATGACATTTTAAAAGCATGAGTCTGCTCTTTAGGACAGATAGATATAGGGGACCAGGGTGAAAGCAGGGTGTCCAAAAAGGAGGCTATTGCAATGATTATATAAGAGAAGATGATAGCTCTGTGCAGAGTGGTAGCAATCTGTTGCAGAAATGGAGAAAAAGTAGTTGAATTCTAGAATTTGAAGGAAAACCCACTCCACATTTTATATACCCTGGAAAATATAAGTAAGTGATGGCATGAAGAGTCTATCTTGACTGTATTATCTCAGGTCACTGGCCCATATTAGTGCCTACTGCATGATTCAAGTTGAAACCTTTAATTTAGTGCATATTTTACATGCACTAATATACATGAATACAATGTGTCAGAATAATTGACTCCTATGATAGGTTGCAAGTATGTATCTTTAAAATACCAGGCATATGCTCTAGATTTTATTTTGTTTCACCTTTGTTTTATTGAGCTAAAGTACGTCCTTTTATGAGACCATTGCTGTCAACTTCAAATTTCATTAAATCATTCACATTATAATAGAAGACATTGACAAAGGGCTGGTTGTGCTTTGTGTCTTTTATAGGATTCCTAGGAAATGTCATGATTATGTATTTTTGTTAAATGGTATTTATAAGAACTGCTTAACATTTATAGAGGAGACAACAGCCCCTCCCAGCCAAAACTTACCTCTAAGCTCCATGCCTACGAATCCTGGTGCTTTCGCTTCACAGAAACTCATTCCTATAATGCAGTGTGGTGTCAGACTTCAGTTTTTTATCTGCAAGTCCTGGTGTAACAATGTCAACTTGTCTTGAGCCAGTTCATCTACATATTGAACCATAGCTTTTGCTATCTCTGAATGGTAACACACGGTGAGGGTCATTCTACCTGAGAGTGCTGCCAACTGAAATGCTTAGTGTGTTTTCAAATCATGGGTTATTAGAGCCAAAGGAACTTTATAAATCACCTTGTCTGTTCTCTCATTTTACAGATATGGAAAATGAGACTAGAATACTTAAGCAGAAAGCTTTTTCTTTTCTTTCCTTCCTCCCTCCTTCCCTTCCTCCCTTCCTTCTTTCCTTCCTTCCTTCTTTCCTTCCTTCCTCCCTCCCTCCCTCCCTCCCTCCCTTCCTTCATTTCTTGATTTCTTGATTTCTTTCTTTCTTAACCATTGTTAGAGACAAGAAGGTATACATTAACAAAGCCACTGTCTGTGGTTGAATAGTGAATACTTTAACAAGAAGTCTTGTCAAAAATAGCAGTCACTCTGTGGTCAAAGCCATAATGTTAAAAATGTGGCTTATGAAATTATCTTTGGAGCAACAACATGAGGGGTGGCTGTGAGGTGTCTCTTGCAGGTGGATGTAGCTCCATTGTAATCGGAAGAACAGGCATATGGAAGAGAGGAGAAAGCAGTGTTTTTGTTTCTTCTTGGACAGCAAATCCTTCTTTTAGGTACTTAGAATTGTTTTTTAAAGACTGTCCTATTAAGAATAGTCAATAAAACTCTGGGGGATAAAAGGCAAGATTAGTAATCAGTTAGTACAAGGGAGAGAATAGTGTGTAACAATGTGTTCCTCCTTCGGGATACTGACCCTTAAACTCACATCATGCCTTAAAGCAGTTCATACATGCCTTCTTTTTGGTCACTAGTCAAGCACCAATTTCATTTTCTCAGATATTTCCAAGCTGTGAAAGGTAGCACCTAAAAGGAAAGCTGGGTGCTGTCCCTAGAACCAGGTGAAAATTGACTGTGAGAGGGAAAACAACAGATATTCCTACAACAGGGAATGGGGAGGGCAAAGAGATTCTCTGAGGACTCCTTTAAGATTGAACCAAAGCTGGTCTACAGACCAGGCTTACTTTCCAAACCAGGATATAGCAAGAGAGGTGGAGAGGGACAGCAGTCTTTTTGGTTTCTGGGACCTCAATTCCTGTTTTGTTTTTTTGTTTTTTTTTTTTTTTTTGTTTGTTTATTAAGATCCATATTTCTTGGTCATTTTAAATATTTTTCTAGAATACACCCTTCCACATTTCCACCTGTTGCTGGACTTATCCTGTTGTGTGCTTCACAAGGACCTACAGACTTTGTGCAGACTTGCTTTACTTCTAGGTGAAGAGAGAGACTTAGAGAGAGAAGGGGAAGTCTGAGACAGTTTCCACTGTTTGTCCTTGTACCTTGTGGGTTATTTTGTGTGTTTCCATGTGAACATGTTTTTATGGGGAACATTGCCTAGAAGATGGTGTATCACTATACTATGTATGTGGGAGAACATTTTAGAAGAAAATAAAATTATCTGCCACTCAGGATGATCGGACTCAAAAGTGCAGGTACATGAATAGGTAACTCTGGACAATGAACATCTAACAATGTTGGAGAGATGAGGTGCATCGGGGTGACTACTGACTGGATATCCTTATCATATTGGAATATTTACTATTCCCAGAACGTGCTGTGCAGTTTCACCCTCTGCATATGCACACTCGGGTCCCACTAAACCCATCCACTACTCCACAGTCTCTAGTAATTGACAAGGATTTTCCTTAAGGGCTTTGTGAGAACTCTTTCTTGAAGTCTGCCCTTTTCCATTTTAAGTGCTATTTCCTTTGTACTCTGGCAGCAATTTGCTTTTACCTCTACTTGCAGTGCTTATTCCATTTTCCCTTGTGAAATGTTGAGCTGTTTACATGCATGTCTGCACCACTAGATTATAGGCTTCTTGATTACAGGTGCATTATATTTCTTTACTGCGTGACACCTAATACAGCAACTACTTGTACTAGACCACTCAATACATGTTTGCTGAATGAATGAATGTAATGGATCAGTTTTTCCTTCGGATTTATCACTGGAGAGCCCTGAATGAAGCACAGAGGCTGTATCTTGTCCAAGTTTATATCTCTAGAATGAAAGATGGGAACCAGATGAAACTGTCTTTTTTTTTTTAACTAGCCTTATTTTGATTCAAATAATATTTTGATATTTTGAGTGCATGTGTCATTTCTGCTTTAGCACATTTTATTTAAAAAGTTTTTTTTAAGTTTTATTTATTTTTGAGAGAGAGACAGAGAGAGTGAGTGGGGGAGGGGCAGAGAGAGAGGGAGAGAGAGAGAGAATCCCAAGTAGGCTCTGTGCTGTCAGCACAGAGCCCAGTGCAGGGCTCGAACTCACACACCGTGAGATCATGACCTGAGCCGAAACTAAGAGTCAGATTCTTAACCGACTGAGCCACCCAGGCACCCCTAGCCCATTTTAAAATACATGGCTTGGCTTTGTTTCTTTGTGGATTTGTGTGTGTGTGTGTGTGTGTGTGTGTGTGTGTGTGTGTGTTAAGACCACTTAACCTGAGGTCTACCCCCTTAACAAAACTGTATCATGTGGTATTGTTAACTATAGGCACTAATGTTGTATAGTAGATCTCTAGAACTTATTTAACTTGTATAACTGAAACTTTACACCCACTAGAGAACAATTCTCCATTTAACTCTCCCTTCATCCCTGGTAACCACCTTCTACTCTCTGTTTTTATGAATTTGACAATTTTAGGTACCTAATGTATATGGGATCATGCAGTATTTGTTCTTTTATGATTGGCTTATTTTACTTAGCATACAGACAGTTTGGCTCATATTGTGGCATATGGCAGGCAGGGTTTCTTTCCTTTTTGAGGCTGAATAATATTTTCTCATATGTACATTTTCTTTTTCTACACACCCGTCAATGAACATTTAGGTTGTTTCCATATCTTGGCTATTGTGAAAAATACTGCAATGGACATGGGAATGCAGATATCTCTTCTCGAGACCTTGATTTCAGTTCTGTATACTCAGGGGTGGGATTGCTGGATCATATGAAATTTTTAATGTTTTAAGGAACCTCAATGCTATTTTCTGTGGCTGCTGCACCACTTTACATTCCCACCAACAATGCACAAGGATTCTAATTTCTCCACATGCTCACCAACCCTTTATTATTATTAATTATTATTATTATTTTGATAGTAACCATCCCAACAGATGTGAGGGGATTTTAAAGAAAAAAGCCCCCTCCCAGTTTGTTTACCTTTGTGACTTAGGGAGCCTCCCCACTCAAACACAAACACAGGCACAAACTTCCATCACCACCATCAAATAAATATGGAGCATAGAATGAAGACAGTTTCTGATTTATGGTTTTAAACTATGATTGACTGAGGTATCTGGATCAGAGTCCAAATTTAATAGCTCCTGTGCTCTTTGTAGCGCTGTGTTAGACTTTTAAAATTCGTGTGTATATTTATCAGGGAGAGAGTATCCGTAATCACGCATTTTGAAATCCTTTGTTCTTTCCTAAAGGACCCAGTCTCTCCTCCTTCCCCCTCCTGTTCTCAGAACCCTGCTTGTTCTTCTTTCTTCCTTGTTCTTCTTCAGCACTGCCATTGTTTTTATCATCTTCCTAAAATTCGTCTTCATCTTTGTCTCTTCCTTCTCTTCCTCCTCCTCGGTATTTAGCAATCTGACAACTTGGTGTAAGCTCTTTTGTTCTTTTCATTGAAGTTTCAAGGTCTCTAGCAACTAAAAACTGAAGTTCATTAGGGGAAAAAGCAGGTTAACCTAAAGAGAATTAAGACAGAAGAAATCTATCTTGGTGTCTCAGTACTTCAAAATTAGTAACCCTGAGGACCAAATGATAACACTGAAATGTTGACAGATGTATGTCCTATCGATAGTGTGATGGCTGTTTTTTTTTTTAAAGTTTATTTATTTATTTTGAAAGACAGAGCCAGTGCACAAGCTTGGGAGGGTCAGAGAGAAAAAAAAAGACAGAATCCCAAGCAGACTCTACACCATCAGTGCAGAGCCCAATGTAGGGCTCGAACTCAGAAACTGTGAGATCACGACCTGAGCCTGAGCCAAGATCAAGAGTTGGGTGATGCATAACCAACTGAGCCACCCAGGCATCCTTGTGATGGTTATTTTTATATCCATGTGTTGAGGCTTTAGTATCCAGTTATTTAATCAAACATTTATGTAGGCGTTTCTGTGGAGGGGTTTTATAGACGTGGTTAACATCTACAAACTTTCGGTAAAGATTACCCTCAATAATGTGTGTGGTCTTCATTCAATCAATTGAAGGCCTTAAGAGCAAAAACCAGGGTTTCCCAAAAGAGGAAGAAATTCTACATCAAGACCACAGCATCAACTCCTGTCTGAGTTTCCAGCTTACTGTCCTGCCCTATGAATTTTGGACTTGTCAGGTCTTATAATTGCATGAGCCAGGTCCTTAAAATAAATCTCTTTTCATATATATTCTATTTGTTTGGTTTTGCTGACATACCAATAGAAGCACTTATTATAGGAATACATGATAAGAAAAATGATTCTTAGAATCTCCACAAACAAGTCACTTTAATGATGCTTTATTTGGTATTCAATAGGCATCAATTGGCTCTGTCTATAAGTGACTAGAAGGAAAGTAGACAGTGCCTGTGTTGTTCAAATAGATGGTGATGACCATAGCAGTTACCTGTTAGCATGCCCAGGATAGTTTATAAATTCAATTAAAGAGGAGCTGTTTTAGAGTGGAAAATATTCCTCTTAGGAGTAATATGTGTTATAAATACAATTTTGATATGCTAAGAGAATTCACAAGTATAGCCAAATAAAATACATCCAGAAGAAAATTCTCAGTTTGTGGAATATTATGTTCAGAGATTTGATGTTCAGTTGTGACTTAAAGCATACTCTTTTACCATCATAGAAATAATGTTGGCTTCTGGGCACAAACATGAAAATTTATTATATAACATGCCCAAAATATTACTGTGTGAATGCTGTTTTAGAAATTAAGCTTTCTATGTAATTATATTTATAATGGGAAAACTCAGTGTTCTACTTTGGAATGCCAGGAACATATCTTTTCTAACTGCAGCTTTGGTTAGCAGGATCTGGGAATTAATGTCTTCACTGACCTGGCAGGCAAAGAAAGAATTTTCCCAACTCAAATCACCCATGTTGGAGTCTGGGTCAGAGATCCCAGCATTTTGCTTCTATATTTAGAATTTATTTACATAATCAGTACACAAATATTGATTAATTATGGAGCACATATTTTATGCCAAGCACTTTTCAAGGCACCAAACTTATAAAAGTGAAGGTGTCTTGTGATTTTCCAGGGATTCAGACATAACCCCCACCCTGTCACTTAAAGAAATAGGATTCAGTGTGGTTAAGTACCACAGAGGAGATACAGGTAGGGCACAGTGGAGTTATGGGCGCAGGAGCTCTTAAGGCAGCCTGACCAGAGCATAGATTTGCCCTAAGGACAAATGTAGGGACCAGATTATGAAGAATCTTCATGCCCCATAGAGGAGTTAAGATCTTAACCTAATAAGGAACCAATGTTTTGCTTGTTCAATACTCTTTCTTCTTCAGAGAGCAATACTCACTTTCTTTGGGGGAATTACTCCTTTTCCAGATTTAGCCATGGGCTTTGGATAGTAGAAGGGTGGACCTCTGTTACAGCTGCAGAAATCATTGTCCCAGCTACTCCATTAGAATAACTTCTCCAAGGATGGGCTCGTGATCCACACTGAGTTGGTCAGAATACTTCTGTGGATTATTCCAATTATGGTCTGAGGATGTGTGTTTCATTTCTAAGTCAAAGATCATTAAGGTATAAGTTAGGATTCTTAGCCACTGACTGATTGCTTTCTAGAGAAGATAGTCTGGGAGAGTGAAGTAGCCTACAGAGAGAAGGGGAAATAAGAGAGAAAAATAATTTCTTCACAGTGCTTGAGAGCTTTCTTTTTGGTGTCTATGGACAAACTGTATCCTCCTTTCCTTGTTTTTTTTTTTGTTTGTTTGTTTGTTTTTTTACACAAGCCAATTTGCATGTGTGTGTTTTTAAATTTAAGCTAATTTGAATCGGGTTTTTGCCATTTGTACCTGAAGACTCTTGATTAACACACATACCTGGAAGAATCAGAGATATGATCTCTGAATATAACAAAAGGTCGTTTTGTCACCAGTGGCAGAATGGAATGAAAAAGAAATACAAGAGGCAGATAGTTCAGTGCTTCCCAAAGTCTGATTGAATGGGTCACCAGGATTGGAATCACCTGCAAAGGATAAAGTAATTTGTTAATAATGAAGATTCCAGGCAACTGAACAGTATTTCTGAGCAAGGGACACAAAAATCTGCATTTTAAACATGCAAACAAGTGATACTTTTATAAACAAAGTTTTAGAATCATTGAGTTTGGAAGTTATTGTAATTGAGAAGGTGAAAGCTGAGGTCCTAGATTCAGCAGAGAGGTAGTGGAGATAAAAAAGAGAGAGAGAGAGATTTGGTTGGTAAAATGCACAGAACTTGATAGTTGTGTGGCTGAGTGAGAGGTACATCTAGGATGATTCTCTCAGTTATTTGGTTACCTGGTAGATTATTACATTGTTATTCTGATAAACTGGAACCTAGAAGAAAGGAATATGTACAAGAGGACCGATGAGGATATTGGGGCTTTGATTATTAGTTTAAGGTGTTTATAAAGTAACATAATAGAAATTTACAGCAGAAATAACCATATAGACTTGTAGTTTAGGGGAGCAATCTGAATTAGATAGATTTAGTGGTTATCAGGAAATAAGGGAGAAGTTGAATCTATCAGCAGGACTGAGATTTCCCAAAGAGAAAATAAATCAGAGAGAAAGTCTGTGGTGGACCCGAGACCTGGGGACCACTGCTATTTAAGATAATGTGACCAGAAAGTTGGCTGTTGAGCTCCTTTTTTTTTCAGAGATAGAAGACTTCTGACTAGATGATAAAGTTCATTATATAGTCTTAGAAGAGAAATATTGAAGAAGAGTGAAGGTAATAGCAGTTGAGTAGGTCAAGAGATTATGAGGCTCTCCATTGGTATTATTAGTGTCCCTCTGGATAAAAACTGGAAGTAACCCAAGTGCCCCAGATGCTAACATCTGCACTAAATGTGCAGTAATTTTGAAGCAGCATCATTGGAAAAGGGAGAAGTTAGAGTATCTGATGATTTGGGAATCAAAGGAGAAATGTTTTCTTTTCACACTTGGGTGGAATGAATTAATTGATTTGGAAGTGCCCATGGGAAGCCAAGAAAATACAAATGCCAGCTCCTTTCCTTGGTGTATGTGTGTCATGAGAACAAGGGCAGCTTCCATTCAAAGGAGTTGTAAGAAAAGCCCTATCCAAAGAGAAGACTTCTGTTTTTATGTAAGCACAGGGATGAGAACACCCTGTAAAGCAACCAAGAAGGTGAGGGGTATTTGTCATTGGGGGCTCCAGAATTGGGGAAAAAAATTAAGAGGGAGGTCAGCTATGAGATAATGAGAGAGAGAGAGAGAGAGAGAGAGGAAGGGATGGTCTGGGATGTGGAAGAAGGTGCAGAACTACAGGAGAGGAAAGATGACTAGTGAGGTATAAAATAACATCTCCACTTCATTAGTTAAGGAGAGTATGCACATGTACATAAAGACATTCACAATGTCCTTCAAGACCCTGTATAGAATTGTGCCAATGTATTTTGTATATAAAATAAGTAGAGTTCAAAGGAGACTTAGAGGAGTGCCTGGGTGGCTCAATTGGTTAAACATCCAACTCTTGGTTTCAGCTCGGGTCATGATCTCAAGGATCCTGGGATTGAGCCCCGCATCAGGCTCTGTTCTGACAGCATAGAGCCTACTTGGCATTCCCTCTCCCTCTCTTTCTGCTCCTCCCCTGCCATCAAAATAAATAAGGAAACATTAAAAAAACAACAAAGACATAGAATATGCTGAGAAGTGGCAGTGGAAAGATCTTGGGATGGAATGGGGCATATATTGATTAGGTTAATTTATATGAAGCACTGCAAAGTGCAAAGTGCAATGTAACACTATGAGGTGGTGTAGCCAGCCTGTGATCTAGAAGTTTCCAAAGTCCTTTAACAAACTTGGTACATCAGCATTTTTTTTTTTTTTAATTTTGGATGTCTGAGCCCCTACTCTCAATTTACTAAATCAGGCGCCCTGATAGTAAGCCCTGGGACCTCTGATTTTTTTATAGCTCTCTTTCTAGAATATATAATGTATATATCATGTTTATATAAAATATATAATATATATTTTATACATGTAATACATTATATATATCTACTTGATTGTTGATATTATAGTTCAACTTAGATGGCAATTAACACGTATGTGAATGGCAAAAAAAAATTACAATGAATAAATCTCATCATAAAGTTAAGAAATAGTAGATGGTTGGAAAATCATAGAAAGTGATTCCAGAATTTTATTTTGGAGGCAGTGAAATGCCACTGAAATATTTTAGGCAAGTACTGATTCTTTGAATGATGTATTTTAAAGGAATTATTATGGTTTCTGTAAATAGTATTTACCAATAAAATCCAGTGACTCAGAGTTATTCTACTCATGTATTTGGAATTAATCTATTTAGAATAACATGATTTTAAATGAAGTTTATTAAAAATTTTGGTAGTAATGAAAACTCTAGTCTGTAATCCTCTAAGCATATGTTTGTCTCATGTTGAAAATCTGACATACGTTGTTATTATTATTTTTTTTTTAATTTTTTTTCAACGTTTTTTATTTATTTTTGGGACAGAGAGAGACAGAGCATGAACGGGGGAGGGGCAGAGAGAGAGGGAGACACAGAATCAGAAACAGGCTCCAGGCTCCGAGCCATCAGCCCAGAGCCCGACACGGGGCTCGAACTCACGGACCGCGAGATCGTGACCTGGCTGAAGTCGGACGCTTA
Source organism: Panthera uncia (assembly GCF_023721935.1). Classification (NCBI taxonomy): domain Eukaryota; kingdom Metazoa; phylum Chordata; class Mammalia; order Carnivora; family Felidae; genus Panthera; species Panthera uncia. The sequence goes on from NC_064816.1 coordinate 122,901,536, forward strand.
ACCGACTGCGCCACCCAGGCGCCCCTGTTATTATTATTTTAATGCACATAGCTATATTTATATGATAAGAAATTTATTTAAGTGGAAAACCATTAGCTTTTACTGTACTATTGATTTTCAGCTTCTCTCGTGAATTAAAAGTACTGGTTTTTAAACTCAGAAATAAAACTTATATACCAGTGCTTTTTATGCTAAAAAATGATCATCTTTAGCTTAGTTTCTCAGACCAATGAATTCTTTGCTGAAAGAATTAAAAATCACAATTTGGTGAATTAAAAACAGTTGATTTTTCATTACTCTTGGGCATACAGAGTGACTTATTTTATGATTTGCTGAAGCTGTGAATCTTTTCTGGTCTTTTCTAAAGCAAAAATTGTGTGCCACCTTTGCTCAAACTTTTCCTTACATCTGGATCTGTCTCTGAAGTGACTTTTAAGAACTATATAATTCTGATCAAGAATTCTGTTTCTCTCTGAAAAACTTCCTTCTGTATCTGATTTTGGATGACATGATGGTGATTACCTTTGTTCCTACTTAGATATGTTGCAATTGCCTGAAGGCTTTGAAGTTCTGAGGTTTAAAGAAAAGATGAAATACAAATATGTATGTGCTGTTTTCATATGGAAATGATATTCTGAATGAGAAATAACTTTTTTGTTGGCATACACTGGGTCTTATAGAATAAATTAAGAAGCAGTTGGAAGATAGGCTCTGTGCTTTTTCTTACAACGACACTGAGATACATTATTGAGTAAATAAAGAACAAATCTTACATGATTTTAAAGAATAATTCAAATTTTCATTAAGTTTTAGCAGTTAAGAATTTGAGGATTTTATTTGTTTATTTCTGTGTTTGAAGTGTGTCCGTTTCATTCTTGAGTTCCAGTTTCTTTTGTAAGTAGTTTTTATTTTACTGTTTTTGATTATTAAAGCTATACGATTTCATGGTACAAAATCAAGTGATGTAGAAGGGTATAGTGAAACTTATAAGTTCTCCACTCAGACTTAATCACTATTAACCTTTTAGTATATGTCCTTTCATACTTTTTCCTGTCTGTATGAATCTGTGTGGGTGTGACTCAATCTGTGCACCTCGTTCTGTGGGTGTCTTTGGTGGCCCTATTTGGGTTGTCCTGTTTCTCTCTTCATTGAGCTTTCTCTCTTTTAACATGCTTTTCTCCACTCTTTTCTGTAAGGGCTTCTGTGTCATTTATTTTGGCTTCTCTGTCCTTCACCTTCTTTCTGTCACATTCTTGCTGTTTTTCACCTTCTCTGTATTCACATTCATATATATGGAGGATGTGAGTATATATATGTGTGTAAGTGTGTGTGTGTGTGTGTGTGTGTGTGTGTATACATATATTTATGTCAAAGTAGGACCATTGGACCACATGCTGCTTTGTAATTAAAAAGAAAAACAAAACACCTTTCTATAACAATCAATAAAGACTCAAAGCTCCATTTTTGATGACCGAGTGGTATTCTTTAGTATAGTGTGTTATAGATTTAATTTACTTATCCAGTCCTTTTAAACAATTTTTTGGACATTTAGGTTGCTTCCATTTTTTGGTTACTATATTTAGTCCTTTTATTGCACATTTTAATGTATCTGCACAATCATTTCCTAGTAATTGAAATAAGTTACTATTAACTATTACAAATAACCCCTATTGTAACTATCTTTAATCAAATGTTTTAAATTATATAAACTTAGAAATTCACTATCAAACTAAGCTCAAGGTAGTTTTTATGGGACTTCTTGGGAAAGATCGGTTTTCTTTAAATAGTAAAATATTACAAGGTGTTGCTAGCAACTGTAGGTGGGATGTGGCTTTGTATTACTGGTGGACATTTCTAACAGTGTATTTGCTAATGGATATATTCTGAGCTCTCTTCTTTATGACTAACAGGCTCAGTGTTTGGAGAAAGGCAATTAGGGTTATGGCTGTTGTTTGTGATCCAAAGAGCGGAATCAAGCAATACAGTCACGTAAGGAATGAGACTTACCACCCTGCCCTAAACACTTGGATCAATCATATTCTTTTCTCACAACAACAGGCCCTTCTTTTAAGTTTTGGCTCCCCATTCTTTAGTTTTCTGCCTAAATAAGCTCTAAGCTGTTTGAGATAGGAGCCTTGTTTTCACTGTGTTGTTTTGTAAAATGCCATATGCACACATGACATTTTGTAGATAATAAAAACAGCAATGATTATAGGCTGTTGGTAGTCCTCTGTTGATATCCCTGCTGGTAACAATACGCTCAGATATCGCTTGACATTCTATTGAGTTAACAGAAACTGTTGTGTTGATTTTTACTGCTGTTAAGAGCAGGGAGAATATTGATTTTAATCAGAAGAAACAGGGAGAAATTGTTTTGACATGTGTTTTTTACTTGATCTTTGAGAATGTTATGAAAAAATAAAAAGAGTAAATAATAATCTATGTGGGGTTCTTTCAAAAGGGCTGAAAGGTTGTTTGAAAATAGCGACCCAAGGGTAGAAATTTAGTTTGGGAAATGAAATGTTTAATCAGCCATCTCAAAGTAATCTCTTACATGACTATTAAAAGCCTTTCATTGGAATATGAAATAATTAGAATTTTAGTAAAACTGTGATTGACATAGTTTAATTTGTTCATCATTTTAATATTTATATATTTATGTATTCATTCAACAAACACAATAGTCATCTACAATAAGGCTGATGTTGTCCTAAGCTCTGGGGGTACACTAGAGAGCAAAGAAAACAAGAACCTTGTCTTAATGGCGTTTCCATTCTGGAGGAGAAATATTCACAATTTAAAAATGTTAATATAGGGGCACCTGGATGGCTCAGTTGGTTGAGAATCTGACTCTTGATTGGCTCAGGTTGTGATCCCAGGGTTGTGGGATTGAGTCCTGAATTGGGCTCTGTGCTGACCATGGAGCCTGCTTAAGATTCTTTCTCTTTCTCTTTGTCTCTCTCTCTCTCTCTGTCTCTCTCTCTCTCTCTCTCTCTGTCTCTCTCTCTCTCTCTCTCCCCCTCTGCTCCTCTCCCCCTGCTTGTGCTCTTTTTCTCTCTAAATTAAAAATAAATAAATAAATAAATAAATAAATAAATAAATAAGTCAAGGGGCAATAAATACAATAGGAAGAAAAACAGAGCAGGGTAGAAAGGTGATATAAAGTGATAGAGGTAAGAGAAGATACCAGGGAATTTTACATTTTGTAGTTAAGGAGAGTCACTCTGGAGACCTAAAGAAGCTGCGAATCAGCCATGTAGGTATTTGTTGAAAGAGTGCTCCAGGCAGAAGGAATAGGAAGGGCAAGTGTCTTGAGGTCGGGGTGTGTTCAAGAGACTGAAGGAAGCCTATGTGGCTGGGAGGATAGCAGACATCAGCAAGGGAGTGGGTGGGTTCAGATCTTGTGAGTTGTTCAGAGAAATGATAGAGACAGGGTCTTTCTGGAATGGGTGTAAAAGATAATAAAATTTAAAAAGCAGCAGTATAAATAATTATTGAGGAGTTTTGCTATAAACAGAATGAAATTTTCGTTTCAACCATGTTGGGTGAATGGCCAGACAGCATACACACCAGGCCTGTTGGAGCAGTGTTTGTTTGGGGACAACTCATAGGAGCAGGGCCAGTATCAGAAGCTTGAGTCCCCCACTGCCTGACGCATTTAGGGCAGTACATAGAGATCTAGCAAGGCTAAGTGTTCTATTCCAGAAGAGCTACTTTGACATGAGGCTGTGGGGCTTTAAAGTTAGTTACACCAGCTCCTCTCCTGATGTTATCTGGGACTACAGTGATACTTTGGTTCCAGCCTGATTCCTTCAGTCCCTACCTTAACAGCTCAAAGGGCTGGGGTTCAAGTTTCTCATTGACCAGGATTGATTATAATAAGTACTAGCTCCACAGTTTCCATGGGGTGTTCCGTAGGACAACAAATTCTTTTCTGGGAGCCCAGACTAGAGAAGGTTGGTCTTGACAAGGTAAGCCTTATCTCTTAGGTAACCAGAGAAGCAGTAGAGGGATACGGGAGGTTTTTTTCTTAACTGCTTTCCTCTCCTCTCTTCTCCCCTCCCATCCCCTACTTCCCTTCTCTCCTTTCCTTCCTTTTCTTTGATGTGCAACATTGCAGATTTTTATATGCCCATAGGAATAATCTAGTAAAGAGGAAAAACCATTGAGAATGTGGGAGAAATAGTCACTGGAGTGGTTTCTGTTGAGAAGATAAGAGGATTAAGATTTAGTGTGGATGGAGAGCTTGGACTTTTTGAGGAGAATGGATAGCTCATTCCTGTTAAAGGAGAGAAGGCAGGATTTATAAGCACAGTTGTGTTTTTGCTGTGGTCAGAACTGTGGACGGACATTCTTTTAGGATTGCATCTAATTTCTTAGTGAAATGGAAACTTGCATTGAGAGCAAGGAGAGAGAAGCAGGTGTTGGAGTGATTATAACAATGTGTGATTAACAGCTTTATTTTCCCAATGAAAACACCTTTTATTAGTTACATGCCCTGAAACAAGAAACTGTTTTCCCTCTCTTGCTAAGGATTGAATATTGTGGCTTTCTGGTGGACAGTCTTGGTTAAATCTGTCTAGCTTTTGGTCATATGTTTATTTCTATGGGGCATGTTCCATATGAAAAAGATCTCATTTTTATGGTGATTTGTGATTTGAGCCTTGTTAGATGATTCTGTAAACATAACACAGAAATAAGCAAAATGTACTTGTGCTTATGTGGCATGTGTGTAGAAGAATCTGTATTTATTAAGCGTACAAATATGTTTAAAATTCAGTAACCTTCATGTGGCTCACAGCAGGAAAAAGCATGACATTTCAGATTGTGTCTTCATTGCCTTCTGAGGGCATGGGATGATTGACACATCCTAACCTATTTATAACTGTGAGACTGAACCATTTATTCACATAAATCCTTTTTTCCCCCCACATTTAGAGTTTAGATAATTGGATTAAATTATAGCAAAATAAATTAGGACTGCTATGATTATCCTCCCTCAGTGGATGGGTAGACTGGCTATTTTGGAAAAATGCATTTATTTTATATATGTCATTATTATGTATGATTCTTGAAAAAGCAAGCAAAAATCTTCTATTTCAAAATAAATAAAATAATAGATAATAACTGAATTCCGCAATCCTTGATTTCCTCAGCTTTAATGTGGAGGTTGAGTTAAGGTTTCACTAAATGACTCCTGTACACCCTTCAATTACAAAATGTTATGATCTCTCAAAATAGTTTTAGTGTGTGAGCCTTTTGCAGCTGAGTAAGTTATTAACCTGGATGATGCCATTTACTAGTTTCCCCACATATCTCTGGTTGTTGCCTCTAAGATAGCATTTCCTTAGTTCCTTTTGAGATGATTTTGCCTTCTTACTTCAAGTTGTTAAGGTAGCACAAATAGAAATGGGAGTTATTTCAAACCTCATATCTTAATGGCAGGAGTGTGGAGGCAGACTTTCCATAGAACTTGTTAAAAATGCAAATTTCCAGGACCCATCTTTTGAGCTTCTGAAATAATGGTTTGAAACTAGGCTTAGAAATCTGTATTTTAGTAAGAACTACTCAAGTAGTTCTAAGATGGGTAGCCGATGAAACATATGTTGGAACACAGCCCTAGTTAATATGTAGAATTTATGTAGTTTTGCATTTGCGTGATTTAGTGATACTGGATATCAGGACCAGCTGCCATGATGCTTAGCTAAAAATTAAAAGATAATGAAAATTAGCAAAAGGAGTAGAAACTAAAGGGCTTCATGGCAGGCTGACTCTTACTGATTATTTTCCGGGTTGTCATGATGGTGGGGAGAAGCTGAACCTGGGAAAAGCTTATAATACATTGTAATGGGAGAAGGTGTCTTGCATAAATTTCATTCAAATATGCAACCCTTGGAGTGGGTTTGGAGACACTCACACATTGAGTTACAGAAGTAACATATCAAGATGTTAAAACAACAACAACAACAACAACAACAACAACAACAAAAACCTCAGATATTTTATAAACCAGACCAGCTTTGTCTTCTGTTGGTGACTCCAGAACTACAAAGCAACAGCCCCTAAAAACATGGTTCTTGAATCTGTCACATAATCAGCCATACATCCATCCTTGGAATCTCTCTTGAATCCAGAAAGCTATCATGATGAAAGTTTTTGGAGGTTAAGAACCCTTCTGAATTATATTGGTAAATTGTCTTTCATTCTTCCTCCCCTGATCTCCTATTTATCTGGTAGTTTTTTCATATCTGGGCCTCCTGTATGTGTTCTATAGTCAAGGGAGAAGCCTCATCCATTATTTTGCCTTTAAAAAATTGTGTTTACATTTTTTTAAATGACAAACTCCAAAAAGTTAAAGGATTATGACAAATATTTGTTTTATAAACCCTTAGTATTTTCCACTATAATTGGCAACATTAGAATTGCAACCAATATTGTATTGCATTTATTTTTTAATGTTTACTTATTTTTAAGAGAGAGAGAGTGAGAGCGTGAACAGGAAAGGGGCAGAGAAAGAGACAGAGAGGGAGACAAAGAATTTGAACCAGGCTCCAGGCTCTGAGCTGTCAACACAGAGCCCAACATGGGACTTGAACCCACAAATTGCAAGATCATGACCTGAGCTGAAGTTGGATGCTTAACCGACTGAGCCACCTAGGTGTCTCTGCAACCAGTATTTTAATGAGCTCTTCTCTGTTTTGTTTGCTTGAAGTGTACTTCTCATTTTCTTCCTAGAGGTGAGACACTACCAGTTCTTTGAAGTTTAATTAAAACCTTACTTTCTCTGGAAAGTGTCCCCCGATCACCACCCTCAGACTCCCTGTCCCCCCAGATGAATTGCCTTTTCCTGTGAGTTTTCACAATTTGGTCATGATACTTACCAACTTGTGAGCTCCTTTAAGTAGGGTGACCATATGTCTTAATTTGCATGGGTCAGCTTTTCTGACATAAGTATTAACAGAAGCCTCTTTCATTAGAAGTGTCTCAGTTTGGATAATAGATAATATCTCCATCCTTTACTGAAAGGGCTTTTTATTTCTAGTACTTAGCCTGTTATCTGGGTCTGAATTGAGTTTATCATTTAATGGCTATAAGGATTATTAGAGGTCTGACAGAATTCTCTGGGTATTTTATAGGTATTATTATTTATATTTATTATTTATAGTTATTAATGTTCAAAGACAGCCAAAGTGGGAACCCATGAAGCCATTTGTTACTCCAAAGAAGGTAGAGATAACCTGGCCCAGACTTTTGAGGAACTGGCTTCACCTAAGTCCAGTGGTATCTTACTGCTAATCCAGAGGAGTGTCCAAGGGAGAGGGAATGCCCTTGAAGATAATTTTGTTTCATGACAAAAAAATAAAAAAAATAATGAGCAGGTCGTGAGTTAAAATTAAATATATTTATTAGATTATTCTTTATTTTATTTTATGTTTAAAATGTTTATTTATTTTGAGAGAGAGAAGGAGCAACAGAGAGAGAGAGAGAGAATGAGAGAGAATCCCAAGCAGGCTCCATGCTGTCAGCGCAAAGCCCAGCTTGAGGCTCGATGTTGTAAACCATGAGATCTTGCTTGAGCCAGAACCAAGAATCAAACGCTTTAACCGACTGAGCCGCCCAGGCACCCACGTTGTTCTTTATTTTAAAATTATGTCTAGTGTTAGACTATTGTTTGTATGTTAGGGTTTTCTTCCTTTTCTGAATTCATGGTAATTGAAAAGATCTTTATCTTTCTTTATCAAATAAAATTTGGCAATGCCCAAGTCCAAACATTGGCTAAGAAAACAGGCTGGGAATGGAAAGTGCTATCTGGACACATAAGGAAAGAATAATTGAAGGGCACAAACCTGTGAATGAAGAAAGACCCATTATTTTCCTGTCCACTTCTAGAAAATCAGAGGGATAGTTATGTATTTTGTTCACTGCTTTATCCTTGGGTCTTATACTGCCTAGCACAGAGTAAGTATTCAATAATTACTAAAAACATCAGAAGTGATCCAACCTGGCCAACAGTTGAGTTAGTTGGGTATGTTGGGTATGTAGCCCTCACTATGAGGAGGGCTCAGTGACTCCATCAGTTATTGCTTCTTGCCCTTCACCCAATGAAAGTTTTAGCTAAGGGTTCCATGTTTATTGAGTGGATTACTTTAATGGTCTCTCTCTCTCTCTCTATTTTTTCGAAAATTTTTAAATATTGTGGCAAAATACACATAAGATTCACCACATCAACTGTTTTTAGGTTTATTTATTTTTGACAGAGAGAGAGAGAGAGAGAGAGAGAGAGAGAGAGAGAGAGACAGAGCATGAGCGGGGAGGGGCAGAGAGAGAGGGAGACAAAGAATCTGAAACAGGCTCCAGGCTCTGAGCTGTCAGCACAGAGCTCGATGTGGGACTCAAACCCACGAATCACCAGATCATGACCTGAGCTGAAGTGGGACGCTCAACTGACTGAGCCACCTGCGCACTCCACCACCTTAACTGTTTTTAATGGCATAGTTCAAGGGCATCCAGTGCATTCACAGTGTTGTGCTACCATCACCACCATTTACCCACAGAACTCTTTTCAGCTTGCAAAATGAAAATTGTATACCCATTAAATAATTGCTTCTTGGGGCGCCTGGGTGGCTCAGTCAGTTGAACGTCCGACTTCAGCTCAGGTCACGATCTCTTGGTCCTTGGGTTCCAGCCCCGCGTCGGGCTCTGGGCTGACGGCTCAGAGCCTGGAGCCTGCTTCCGATTCTGTGTCTCCCTCTCTCTCTGACCCTCCCCCGTTCATGCTCTGTCTCTCTCTGTCTCAAAAATAAATAAACTTAAAAAAAAATTAAAAAAAATAATAATTGCTTCTTATTCCCTCTTCTTCCAGCACTGGCGGCCATCATTCTACTTTCTGTCTTTGTGAATTTGGCTATTCTAGTTACTTTATATAAGTGGATCATATAACATTTATCCTTTGTGGCTGATGTATTTCACTTAGCATAACATCCTAAAGGTTCATCCATGATGTAGCATGTTTCAGAACTTTCTTCTTTTTTAAGGCTGAATAATATATGTATATACATTGGGTATATACCCCAAAGGGGAATTTCTGGATTATATGGTAATTTTATTTTTAATATTTTGAGGGATCACCATGGTGTTTTCCATAGCAGCTGCGTAATTTTACATTCCTACCAATAGTGCATAAGTGTTCCGATTTCTCCACATGCTCACCAATAATTGCCATTATCTGCTTTTTTAGTAGTAGCCATCATAATGAGCGTGGTGTAATGATGTCTTACCTGGCTTCTTTTTTTGCCAGGATATCTCTCTTCTTATTATTTTTATTTTTAATTTTTTAATTTATTTTTTAGAGAGAGAGAGAGAGAGAGAGAGGGAGACACAGAATCTGAAACAGGCTCCAGGCTCTGAGCTGACAGCACAGAGCCTGATGCAGGGCTCCAGTTCATGAACCACGAGATCATGACCTGAGCCAAAGTCAGACACTCAACTGACTGAGCCACCCAGGGACACCAGGATCTCTCTCTTCTGATCCATCCTCTTCACTATAGCTAGAGCATTTTTTATTACCTGTAAATCTGACCATGTCAAAGCTATTAATGACTCCCGATTTCTAATAGAGTTTTAAATTCTAAGCTTCTTAACATGCTAAACTCTCAGGTCTCATTTCTGTCCACTCTATACTCTAGCTATAATGACCTATTTGCTCTTCTTTATACTTACTATTTATTTTCATATCCTTATGACTTTGTACTAGTGATTTCTTCAGGTTGGAGTGCTTTAATTCTGTTTCCTAAATTTCATTTCTTATTTTTGTACCTTTTCCCCGTCAACTCCCCATCTGTACTATTACTTTTCCATGATTTTTTTTTTTGCATACATATTAAACAGTTCACTTTTAAAAATTTAGTCTCATTCAGGGGTTCCTGGGTGGCTCAGTTGGTTAAGAGTCCGACTTCAGCTCAGGTCTGGATCTCAACACTCGTGGGTTCAAGCCCTGCATCAGGCTCTGTGCCAATAGCTCAGAGCCTAGAGCCTCCTTCCAATTCAGTGTCTCCCTTTCTCTCTGCCCCTCCCCTGCTTGCATTGTCTCTTTCTCTGAAAAATAAATAAATATTTAAAAAAATTAGTCTTATTCCAAACAAAAATATTCATGAAATAATGGGTTTAATAAGCTGGTGATGTTCATTCTTCATACTTCTTAATAAATACATTAGTATTAACATTTTGAAAAATCTGTCCAAAGAGCACAGAAATTCATTTTGAGCACCACCAGTGCTGTATGTACTACATTTTGTGAAAAACTGTGTGAACCTATCTTCCCCAGTCTATCTGATCAGCTTTACCTCCTCCTTAGGAAAGTAGTGTAGTGAATCACAGTGTTGGCTCTGGAGTTAGAAGAGTGGGTCCAATCCTGACCTATTGCTCACAAATTGTTTGGACTTGGACATGCTATTTAACCTCTGTGAGCTCCAGTTTCCACTTTTGTAAAGAGGGGATGATGATAGCTTTTGTGTAGAGACTTGTGAGGGGTTATTAGGGTAATGCTTACAGAATTCTATATTATCTGACAGTTATATCTCTCCTTTTCTCCCCATATCATTAAAAGATGGTCAACATTTGCTTTATAAATTCATTCAAAGTTTAACAAAAGTAAAGTGGAAGCAATTCAGGACATGCTTTCATGATTATTCTAATATAAGGCAAGTAATTATAGTCATTCAAACTTAACTTTTCTGAGTCCCTAAAAATAATAGTATTTAAAAGCCAAATGGGATGTCAGGTTGACCTTTAGGATGTTTTTCCTACCTGTTTCAGTCAACATCTGCAAGATTAGTTAACAACTCCAAGTGGAACAGAGGCGGAAGGATGTGAAGCCAGTCTTCAACCACTGCCTCTTCCTCTGCAATCCCAATGCCTTCAAAGAAAACCAGATAACAATGAATATTTACTTCATCCTCTGCTAACAAAGAACACAGGAACAGTTGTAGAAATTGGTTCTCTCAGCCTTATTCCTTTCTTGGTCTCCTGTGTCCTGGTTAGATTTTTCCCTATTCTCTATTGTATTCTCTGTTGTCTTCTCAGCAGCCCTTTGTGCTTGGAACTGTCCATTTCTTTACTCTTTTGTCCTCAAAATAAAAGTTCTTTTATTTACCCTTCCTGTAAAAATCCCTTGTGCGAAGAAACGGAAAGAAGAAAAAAAATGAAGATACAGGAGGAAGAAAGGGCAAAAAATTTAAGAATTGTTTGAGAGCCTGTACTTCTGTAACTCTGACATTTAACTCAAGTATTGACTTTCTTCTTATATGCAAATGGCTTTGTCTGTATTTCTTAAATGGTAACTCCTTTGGGCAGAAGCCATACCTCTGCCTTCCCTGGCATTGTGCTTAGTACAGGGTGAACATTCCATAAGCAGTGATACCATATTTTCATCTTCAAATTTAAAGATTCTCTTTTCCATATAAGAGATACTTAATAAGGATAATACCAGTTTTTTTGGTACCATTTTTTTCCTTCCATATCTGATGTAGTCAGTCACTGAATAATAATAAAAAAAAAAAAGGTTTACTAAGTAATTATTATTTCCATGTCAATAAAAGAGAAACTGGGCATGTTTTTCTTTTGAAATGATCCTCTTTTGTCCTAAGTTATTAAAAATGTGAAGATTTTTCCTTAACAGTTTCTTAATATATTTATGCATCCAAGACCTTTATCTTGCAACTTTATGGACTTCTAACATTTAACCCATGTGAACCTGACATTTAAGATGAAGTGGCTGGTATGGCAGTGATACTTGAAACCCCGGAGGTGTTTACTGCTTTTCAGGCATCTGGTTTCAAGTTTTTATGATCCCTTCAGAGACATTAGACTTTTGATCCTAATACAATATTTTTTATTTAAAAACTAATTAGGTTATTTGTCAATAATGCTCATTAAATGAAAGGTCATATCTTTTGGCAGAAAATATGAATTATGGATCATACAAATAAGTTTACTAGAGAATTCAAATTATATTTATACAGAAGCTCACAAGTTTAGTTTGGTAAATGAGTTCTTAGTACTCTTTGCTAAAATTAATCAATTCTTGCAGAAACAAAGAATAATTTCTTAAACACAAGAAGACTCAGATCACAGTCCTTTTTCTATTGATTGATGTCTCCATAATCTCTATGAAACGTTGTGTGCCAAAGGAAATTTTGTTTTTATGTTGTCATAGCAAAATCTAATAACAATTATTATTTAAAACAACCTCTCAGGCAGCAGAAGAGATTTAATTATATATTTCCATGAGAAATATAATCCAATTTTATAAAATAAAATTAAATAAGGGAAGTAAGTTCACCTTTAGAATAGATGCAAAAGAAAGCATCTTTAGCAAAGAATATGTGAACGATGGGATGGGCTATGGGGTACCTCAGGGAATGAAGACTGCCAAAGAGTTCCAGTTATTAATTTGAATTAAAAGGATGAAAATATAATGTGTATATAATTTTCATAGGGAGAAAGAAGTTCCTTTAAATATGATTTTATTCTTTGCCTGCATTTTCCTCCTCTTTTAGTAGTTTATGTGCTGATCTGAGTCTCTTATTTTGATCAACACTGGCTCACTCTACAGAGAACTGGAAACCTAGATTTGGGGGTGTTTGGTTAATCTGAGATATACTCGGGGACCAGGTCAGTTTTTAGACCAAGCCTGAGTTATGCCAGGATTTGGGCTTCATGGCAGCTAAGTTTGTTCTAGTAGCATATATTGGTTATAGCTGAAACTTGACTGGAGCAGAGCTTACAAGGTCTTTCTAAGGAGACCTCTATAAAATTGATAGAGATTCTAGATTAGCTGCTGCCAACAGTGGCTGAGCCAAGGGGAAGTACTAGTCAAAACTGGTAGAGAACCTATGGTTAGGGACGCAGGAAGTCCTGGGTGAGCAGGTCAGAGAGTGCCTTAATTCAGAAGCATTTCGTGGTGTTGGATGTCTCAGAGTAAATGATTGGGATCTCCAACTCAATGCCAAATTGTTGCTGCCCTTAGCAGGTGTTTTCCCAACAAACATGCAGACAAGCCTCAATATCCCAGAGCAGTAGAGTTCATTTTAAGTGGGTGTCAAAACCACATTATTCTCTCTTGGAAGGAAAGACAAGGGAGCAGCTACAAAAGAAACATTAAGTAACATCACTTAATAGAACAGGGCACTAACGAAAGTTTGAACTGTCATCTGGCTCGGTTCCCTGCTTTTTTTCCTGAAAATCAGTTTGGTCCAAACTCCTTTAATATCATAGAACACCGCAAACATTAATTGTTCAACCTTAAAAAAAATTGATTTTACATTATACAATATGTAGAATGGCTAGGCCTTAAATCAGCTATAAAACTGATGTTCCTGCACTCCAAGTACACAATAGGGAAAGGAAAGTACTAGTTCTTTGATATTTTCTGATATGATGAGTGATCTGATTGGTGATGATGACTTGCTCTAGATTTTCAGCTGATGGGTCTTTCTACAGGGAAACCACAAGGCCTGCCAATTATATTTCAGCTTTTTCCTCTTAGTCATTTTGTAAGATTAGGTCTCTCACAGCTGAAATGACAAAATTAATGACAGTGTATAATAATGTTTGGATATAATAAATGATGCCAAATGGAATTTCTGTCATCCAGTCCAGTAGATCTGAGACTGACCATTATTCTCCAGTGAAAACTTTGAAAGTACAAATAAAGTCATAATGAAGTACCTTGCTAAGAAGTAATAAAATCTTGGATAAAATTTACCTTCCAACTCAGAGTCAATAATATGTTAGCTGAGTCAGAGTGTGTGAAGCAAAATAAAACTTCTGAGTTCTCTCCTTTTGGCTTGGCTACTTAAGTTTGAAAAGAGCAGTAGGGAGATTAATCCCATTAAGTAACATTGATAGAACTAATAATGTATAGAAGGCACAATAGGGAACACAAAGAGGAATAAGGCTTAGTACTTTTATTAGATAATTTAACATATTGGGGGAGAGATAGAACCTAAATACAAATGACTATTAATAAAGTGGAATATGATAAATCTTTGAGAATAAGACTGGAGACATGAAGGTCATTACAGTGATGGAAAGAAGGGCATGGAAGAAAATATACCCCTTTCTAAAGGTTTGGTGATTATTACTCCTTATATATTATTTAGTAAATATATAATGTCAGTGACTTGATGTGGAAACTCTGTAGGCTCCCTGCATCTACCTTCCCTCTTCAATCCTCCCCAGGCTGAAAGGATGCTAATTGAATTGATTAAATTTCAGAGCATTGATTGGATAATACTCGCTAGTAGGCAAGAACACAGCACATTGATATATCAAGTACAAAGACCTGTCATGCATTTTCTCCTTCTTGTCCAGTGTAGTTGAAGCAATAAACTGATTCAGGCTGTACTGTCAGAAAAATCCTGACTATGTTTTATCATATACTCCCAAAGAGCTTTGTGCAGCTCTGTAGGAGAAGCTCTGTATAGCCATCTCTTCTCCACTCTGATTTTCCAGCCAGGTGTGGGCTTAAAGCTTTGACGGTGTTTTTTCTAGGTGAACTTGGCATTAGCCTTTGGAGTAAATTCCTCTTGTTCCATCTACTCCAGCGTGTTGGAATGTGTGTCGAATATGGCTTTCAGCATACTGCAATAATAAGATCCTATACTTGGGTCTAGGAGTGATGGGGAAACAGACATTGCATCTTTTCTAGTACCTGGTGTGGTTTTCTTTGGCTGAGTGGGGATATCAGAATGGAGACTTATATTTGGAAACAATGAGCTTCATAGCAAAGGAAGAGTTTCTACATCCAGAAATGGGAGACGCACTGAAGATGGGGACCTCAACATGTAAATAAAGAGCTATGTGGAGCTAGATGGGGAAGAATAAGAAGCTACACTTTGCAGGTGGTGCAAGGTTAAGGGCTAGTATTCTTGGAAATTATGACATTTTTAAGGTATAAAGCATTACACAATTGTAAGTTATTAAGTTGCTAATATAAGAACTTCAAATGGCTTAACCAAGCAATGTGATATTACAGGAAAATTAGACCTCTAGTTGTAGATGCAACTTACTGATAGAGTAACTTTAACCTTGCTTTCCTTAACCTTCAGTTCATTTTGTAAAATGGGAGTAATAAACTTTACTTTATAGAGCTATTGTGAGATTTAAAGTCAATAGAGCACATTAAGCACCTACTGTAGTCCCTGGCACAGTTGGGACCTCAATAAATTGTTGCAGTTGGTAGACATCTCATGGCACTTGGTAGGTTTCCAATAAAT
The DNA here is from genome assembly GCF_023721935.1 of Panthera uncia. Taxonomy (NCBI): domain Eukaryota; kingdom Metazoa; phylum Chordata; class Mammalia; order Carnivora; family Felidae; genus Panthera; species Panthera uncia. The sequence continues at coordinate 122,916,814 of NC_064816.1, forward strand.
GTTAGTTCTTCTAAAGCTTTTAATCATTCTGTAGCTAGTTATGTGCCTAGTTCTGGTAACAAATATGCCATATCAGCAGTAATAAAAACATTCTCTCAATTTTTATTATGATATATATTGGAAATCTTAGTGAGGTTTTGATAGTGGGTGTATGGCATTATTAAGCTAGAGAAATTCAAGGATAATTAAATCCTGCCCCATATTACAGATGGACCTCCCCTGTGGTCCTAAGAAAGATACATACACAAGGAATATAACCATGGGAGCAAAGAAACCCTTTATTACTGACTGGACTTGTGCCTGAAATTCCAACAGAGAGTTCTTATAGCCTGACCTTTTCCTTGCCACTTAGTCCAAGCTTAAGAGTTTACTGTGCTATCGCATGGAAAGATAAAACATTAAAAAAAAAAAAAAAAAAAGAACAGAGTGAAGGAATGGCCATCCATATTTATGGGCCACTTCATTTATTCATTCATTTAAATACATGTGCTTATTTTTCATCAGTATTTTTCCTTTGATAAGGTTTGTTAAAATATTTTGCCCATTTTTTATTGGGTTGTTTTCTATTAATGAGCTGTGAGAATTCTTTATATATTCTAGATAACAGTTCTTCATCAGCAATGAATTTTATAAATAGTTTCTTTCAGTCTGTGGCTTGCACTTTAATCTCACTATATCTTTCAAATAACAAGTGTTCAAATTTTGCTTGTCTCAATTTTTTTTTTTTATGGATTGTGCTTTTGGTATTATACCCAAGAAATCTTTGCCTAGCCCCAAATCACAAAGATGTTTACCAATTTTGAATTAATTTTTACATGTGGTACAAGGTAAGAGTCAAGGATCTTTTTTTTTCCTTTTCTCTTTGTTTGTTTCTCTGTCTCTTTCTGCATTACTATTACACTGCATTAGCTATGTGCCATGTGTGCATGTGGATATCCCAGCTCGATTTCTTAAAAGCTATCTTGTCTTCATTTATCTATGTTTTTAACAACTTTGTCAAAAGTCAATTGACTGTAGACATGTAGACCTATTTCTGAATTCTTCATTATGTTCCATTGATCTACAACATTTGTCCTTAGGCTGATAAATAGTTGATTAGCTTTATACTATTCTTGAAATCAGTGACTGTAAGTCCTCCAGTATTGTTCTTTTAAATATTATTTTGGTTATTCTAAGTCCTTTACATTTCCATATAAAATTTATAATTATGCTTGTTAATTTCTACCAAAAAAAAACAAACCCTAAAAAACAAAAACAAAAATGCTGCTAGGATGTTGTTTGGATTGAATCTAGACAGCAGTTTGACAGATCTAATATCTTAACAATAATGAGTCTTCCAGTCCATGAACAGGATTTAGTTTGGGTTTTCTTTTATTTTTCTCATCAGTATTTTCTAGCTTGCAGCATATATTTTGTACCTATATTTTATTATACTTATTCCTAAAGAAGTACCTTCTTACTTGCAGTTTTTCTGAAATTCATGAATGGATACTAAATTATGTCTAATGCCTTTTTAGGAGGCATCTATTGAGATCATCATATCATTTCCTCTTTTTATTTTAGTCTTTTGACATTAAATTGACTGATTTTGGTATGTTGAATTTGCATTCCTAGGATCAGGCCCACTTAGTTCTATTTCATAGGATTTTATTTGTCAATATGTTTTGGTAAGAATTTTAATATCTATGTTTAAGAGTAGTTTTTATTTTTTCTTCTTCTAAAACCCTTGTCTAGTGGTGCCTGGGTGGCTCAGTCAGTTGAGAATCTGACCCTTGATTTTGGCTAAGGTCACTCAAGAGTTTGAGCCCCAACTTCGGCTGAGGTCATGATCTCGGGGTTCATGGGTTTGAGCCCCACATCGGGCTCTGAGCTGACAGTGCAGAACCTGTTTGGAATTCTCTCTCTCTCTCCTTTTCTTTCTCCCTCTCCCCTGCTCTATTGCATAGACATTGGGCCTTTCCATCTTGAGTGAATTTTGATAGTGTCTTGCATGATATTTTTAAATTTCATTTGTTATCAAAATTACTGGTATTATGCTGTTTACAATATCCTCTTATTCTCCCTTTAACTATGTGATAGGCAGCGATGCCCCCTTTTCTTATCAAAGTATTGATGGTTTTGTTTTCTGTTTCTTCTTTTTAAAATTATTTATTTTTGAGAAAGAGAGAATACATGCAAGGGAGGGGCAGAGAGAGGCAGGGACAGAAGATCTGAAGCAGGGTCTGTGCTAACAGCAGAGAGCCCAACACAGGGCTTGACCTCATGAACCATGAGATGACCTGAGCCAAAGTCAGATGCTTAACCAACTGAGCCACCCAGGTGCCCCTGTTTGTTTCCTCTTTTTTGACCAAACTAGAAGTTTGTCAGTATTGTTACTCTTTTAAAATAACTAGTTTTTGTGTTTATTGATTTTATCTATTGTTTTTCTTTTTTAATTTCATTGTTTACCAGTCTTTATTATTTTCTAGCTCTGTCAGCTTTGGTTTTAATTTGCTCTTATTTTTCTGTAAAAAAAAATTCTACTTTTCTTTTTTCTAATTAAAGCAATTGATGGTATAAATTTCCCTGTAATCACTGCATTAGCTATGTGCCACAAGTTTTGATATGGCGTGTTTTCATTTCCAGTCATTAAGTGTTTTCTAATTTCTTTTGTGATATTTTTCTTTGATCCATAGATGCACTTAAAATTGTGGTGGTTAATTTCTAAATCTTCAGTGGTTTTCCAGATAGCTTCTGTTACTGATTTTTGGTTTCAGTAAGTTCAAAGCTTAATGCTGTTGATATGAGAGAAGGGTATGGGGAAGTCAGAATTTCATCCTGTTTACAGGGCCGCTGATCACCACATGCACGTGTATGCCACCAAGGGAGGCTCACTTAGTTTCCCACTCTTCTTCAATCATTTTTGTGTTGCTCTATAAACTGTTAATTTATCCTAGTTATTATAAACTGTCATGCTAGCCTTTAACTTTGTATCTGTTTGCCAGATCTCTTCTTATCTGCCTTTACTGAAGTCACTTCCTCCTCCATGCTCTGCTGAGGTGAAAACATTTGTGTGTCCTATTTCTGTGCCACGATGCGTATCATTCTTTGGAATTTGGATGCCTGGTAGCCTCAGTTCTCTGACAGGGTCACCAAATATTATGATTGTATAAGTTTTCCAGCTTCTTTGCTGTTTTTAGGAACAATGGCTCAAGTGATATTTTCTTGTAGCTTTCTGCATCTTTAGTGAAAGTGGAACTTCAATGTCAGGGGTTTTTGGTATTTAGATATTAAGTAAATGATCCAAGCTTCCATAACTAGGAAGTGGTGTCGAACTCCAAAACTCACTTTCCCTCCATGATATCACATTGAATTATAAACTCTTTAAATACCTGAGGTAATGTTGTTATATTTATATAGGGTTTTTCCAGTTAAGAACACTGAAGTTTTGGCAGTTTGTAGCTAATTCAATCTTCGTAGTCTCGTGATTTGCCCATTATTAACGTCCTTATAGGTGAAAAAAATCACTATTTAATAACTTGAGCTGCTAAATAATAAAGATAAAACTAAAACCTGCTTCCAAGCACACAGAGCTTCCCCAATTCCATGTTGATGTGGATATTTAAAATATATATATCCATGTGGATTCTTTAAATGTTGAGTTTACTTCCTAAAAGATAAAAATATTAGTGAGAAGTTTAGTTCTTAAAAAGGACAACTCATTAATGAGAAATTGTACTTAATCCAGTTTACTAATTCTAGAGCTACTTTTAGCCATCAATATCATTCCTTTCTATAGATAAAAGCCAAATGGATGATGCTTTTTGAAACTGTGCTGTTGTTTTAGGAAAAAAAAAAAAGATAGATTTTGCTGTTGTTGTAATGAGCTAAACTGCTTCAGAAATAATGTCAACATTTCTTTCCTAGCATTTTTCTATCAGTGGGAGACCATCATTAGAGCACAAATTAGTATTTTATTAATATTATCACTTACACATGCCATTTTTAATAATCCATGCACAATTTTACTGAAAAATTAAAGAGACATGCACAATTCATCTAAAGGCAAAGCAAACATTATTTGTAAACTTACAGATATTTTAGACATTGAGATTTATACAATGTTAAATTGAAGCAAGTGGATAGTCCGCTTATGCCAAATGTATGAGATAACATAAATGTGAATAGGGTGTTCTTCCTAGTATAGGTTTTAAGTGAAATGCATTCTATTCCTAAAAATTGTTCCTAAGCCACATGAAATGAAATGGTAAAGTTTTGAGTTTATAGAATGGAAACCTTCTGTCCCAAATATCTTTATATTGTAATAGGTTTCAGGTTAAGATCCTAGAAATAATTAGGAATGTGAAGTGTGTAGTAAGATTTAAAGAACATGACAAACCCTAGTGTCTCAAAATATATTCTATAGTGCCTAGATTACTGTCATTGAATTATGTTTGTAGGTTTAGTGCATTTCTTCTAATGGACCCTGGCAATTTCACCTTTTTTTCTAGAGGAGGTGAAAAAAAGACCAGGTTAACCAGTTTTCATTTGCAAAAAGGATGGCACTGAGAGAATGGAATTATGGTCAGATGAGTTTGTATAGGAGATAGATCAGAAAGGGTGTAGAACTTATGACGTTTCCTCAGAGTAAGAGACCTTAATAAAGATGAATACATCGGGCATATGAAAGAGGAGCATGGTAGTGGAGTAAAATATTTCATTTCTCTGATCATTTTTCCCAGACACTTAGTAAAGAACATACTTGCTAACATGGGTACTATATAGTTCTTGTTAAATCCAAATCAAAGAGTGTACACTATTTACCAAATATTCACCATGCATGAGGCATTATTTTGGGAGTGACAGGACATAAAAATAAGAATCTTTGTTCCTTCAGGGAGTCTATGATCTATTTGGGGATATATCATTACAGAAAAAAGCAAAGGTAGGCAACAGCAAAGATAAATATCTGCAAAAGGAACTGACAATGCTCATTGAGTTTTACAGCAAAGTGCTATTTACAGTTCCTAGAATGAGATAATTGGGACCAAATTCCAATGAGGAGGTAGGATTTGAAATAGACCCTGTGACTGAGAAAAGTTTGGATGAGTGTAATACAGAAGTGGCATCTTCCAAAGGGAGTTAATCAGAAGAAGCAAAATACAAGAGCAGGAGATAAATTTGGCTGGAGTGATTCTCAGTGGGGAAAGGTGGAAGATTAGTGAGGAGTTTTAGGACAGGATTCGATTGTGGAGTCTACTGCTCAAGCCCCTCTTACTCTTTCCTTAAATGTAATGTTGCCTTGGTCTCCATCATTATCACTTTGCACAATCTCCTTTGGGACCTCACATCCTCTCCCAAAACTCCAGGTACTAAGAATATGTGTTGAAAATGTTCACACTTGTGTCTCTAGCTATTAATATTTATCTTTTGCTGTACCTCGAGCTAGTACACCCAGTTGTTCATCAGCTTGCTCTACTTGAATGTCTCCTGACTTGAATAGTCTCCGACTATTAGAGAAATAATGGTACTCCAACCTGTTATCATAATCTAGCTCAACCCCCTCTCCAAACTCCTCCTTTTCCTGCACTCTTGTCTTTTGAACTTGTATGATGTTGGGCAAGTTGCTTAAGCTCTGTATACCTCGATATCTTTGAAAAAAATAGGGATAAAATTGTTATTTTTAGGAGTTTCTGGGAGGACAAAAACAAGTCAAAATATGCAAAACTAGAAGAACCGTGCTAACCCCATAATACATCCTCTCCCTCAAAAAATATCATTTTTAAGCCATTTAAGCCAGTATGTTTCATTACCTATCTGTCAATGTTTAATTGGTCACCAAATGCTATCAAATATATGCTCCTCCATTTCCTTCTCTCAGTCCCTGATGGCATGACCTTAGTCCAGCTGTGCATTATTTCTCAACTGCATTGTTTTGATAATTGTAATAAATTGATAAATGCTCTCCCTATTTCCAATTTCATTCTCTCCCCTCTAATTTAAAAAATGCCACCATTGTGACCTTTTGAAACTGCACTGAACAAAATATTTCAAGGAAAATGAGTTGCATTCATAATGAGACTCAAATTCCCTTCAATAGCACACCAGGCCCTATATGATCTGGCTCCTGTCTGCCTCTTTGTCTGTTACACTGCTTTCCCAGAGACTCCAGATGCTTTAGAGGTATCAAATATTACTTTTCCTCTCCATTTTTGTCAATGCAGTTCCTTCCACTTTCATAGTCCCTTCCCCAATCCCTTTCTTCTCCTTTCCAACTTTTACTTCTTTATGACCAGGTGGTATACTTTGTCCTCCTAAGTGTGTTCCCTCCCAGCCCATTTTGGTTTGAATGATGTATCAAGAAAACAGTGGGAAATAGACCTCATACTTAAAAGGAGTAACTTGAGGAGGGTTTAACATAGGGATTATTTACAAATGTGTAGATATGATTAAGGAAGACCTATGAAGGATAGTGCAGGAGCTTAGAACTAGCAAAAGCTGGAAGTTATTACCACCCTTGTGCCTGATGGGGCAAGAGGAGGTCGTGCCTTGTGGTTTATCCTGGAGAGGACCACCTGACAAGAGGTTTGGTGTATTGTACAATCTGTAGCTATCTCTCAAGGAGGAAATGGGGAATAAGCACCCTGTCCTCAGAATTCTTGCACCTTCTGTCCTGTTTTCAATGTCTTCCATTGTCTGAACTCATTGTGAAGCTGGAAAGTAAGGCTGCCGAAATAGCCATAAAGACTGCCTCCTGAGAGCACCACAGAGACGGGCAGAAAGGAAATCTGGAAGGATAATTGAAAAACATTTCTGCAGTACCTAGTTCCCAGAACATACCTTTACTATAAGGTATATTGTTATAATGATAAGGTATAAGACACACAGACACATATATATATATATAGTATTGAATACATGTCCACTTTTGTCACTTTTGTTGAGAAGTGTTTATAGGGACTATCTTTATATTTTCTCAGCATTTAGCTAGGACCCATTACATTACCATGTGTTTAATGAATGAACAGACAAATAAATGAATGAATGGCATGTGAGGGTTAGGTCTGTGCCCTATAAAATGCGGGAATCAGTACTGTTTGAAGCTAATTATCTAAATCACCTTCCAGAACTCTAGATGTGTGCTGCAGTTCAGGCTTTGATGTTAGGACATGATGTCTATTTCTCTTTTGTGTGATATGTAAATGAGTGCAAGTATGCACATGTGTTGTTTACTTCATAATGTTTAAAAATGATGATGAGTCAGACAAATACCAGACAATTCACAAGCTTTAGACATAGGAGAAAACAATTTCTCTAAGAAAATGATCTCCGTTTAGTCATTTATTCACTTGACTTAACCCCATGCTGCTATTAGTTATGCAGGGAAAATAGTGTTTTAATGACTCTTCAGAAAATGTTCACCACAGGAAGAAATACTGTATGACTGGAATAAGCTAAGAGGATATTTATCTCTCTGTGCATTTTGCAGGTCTTACCACACCTACATGCTCCAAGAAAGACATTATAGTAAAACAGCGGCTAACAAAGGTGTTTATAATTCATATGGAAACTAGGACTTCGGAAAGAACAAAGTCCTTTTGAACACATTAACTGGTCTAAATATAAAATATAAATTATGTGATCTACTCTTTATATTAATCAGTATGATTGTGTATGACTATGTTTACAACTAAAGATAACTCAGAAAAGAATATAAAGAGTTAATCATGTAATTCTGCCTCTGGGTTTTTTTAATGAAGCATTCTCATTTTAAAAAAGTGATGTTAGCTTCTTGCAAAATGATAATCACCTCAAATTCTTTTATAACAAGAAAATCGACTTTTTAAGAGTTTGAAGAGGACATACCTTTACTTTTTAACAGATGAGGAAACTGATCTTCAAAGAGATTATAACTCATGCAAATCACTTTTCAGTTGATTGCCAGGATAGAAACCATTTATGGATTCCTAAGCCTAAGTTCCTTATACTGCATCCTGCTATCTCCCTAATGCTACCCAGCACTAAGGGAATAAGACATCGTGTAAATTTAGACAGCCAATCCTCATGAGATTTGATGTGGGCCTGTGATTTCTGGAGAGAGCCAAGGACCTTGTTAAAGAATACAGTGATTCATTTAATAAGTGCTTTCATACAGAATATGGAAGCCTAGATCCACTTATAAACTGTAGAATAGGAAATGTCTCTGCTAAGGAAGTTTTGTGGATGAATGGTTAGAAGATGCCATGGTTAATTATTTCCCTTCATAATGGCTTATCAAAGGAAAGCAGAAATGGTGCCTATGTTGTTTTTAGGGAAACAGTTTTGCTTATGTTCTCTCTATTTTCATAGGCAAGAAGAAGATTTTTTTCTAAAGTATTTTTTTATAATGGTAACTTCTTACGGGAATTCCACATCCTATCTTTCACTGATGCCTACCCAATCTTACCTCCTTTATGATTCTGTAGCTCAGATTTACTACCCTTTTTTTCCTCCCCTGTTCCCAGCCCTCTTTATAGTCATTTGTATGGGCTTGAGAGCTGGATAAAGGGAAAAATGAGCTAAGAAAAACTATTCATTGATTAAATGGAACCCATTTATTCTTGTATCATGGATGAAAACTAATCATCTGAAATCTCATCACCATTTATTTCCACCTACTCTATGTTCTGGTTGCTGAATGAAAATCTTTAAGGCTTGGTGCTATTTTTTGATGTTTCTCCTTGGAAAACTAGTACTAATCTTTGTCATTTATTACAGTTCCTGACTTTGGGACTGCTGAGTGCCAATTTGGAAAAAATAAAATATAAAGTTACCTGAGCCATTTTCCCCACCCAGCAAATACCAGGGACCTTTCCAGAGATAAGAAGGGTTCACGTTCAGCGTAGGAAGTGCTATCTCTAGCCATGAACTTTACCATAAGTGGCAGTGTAAGACATCTGTCTTCATCTGGATTTTCCTCAAAAACTTCTCAATCTTCACTTCTCTTCCTCCCCAGAATTGCTGTTCCAACAGTCTCCCCTACTTCAGTAACATTGTGAATATGGCCCCAATTTGGGTGACTGAAGAAGAAATACAGAGACCTGAGCTAAATACCTCGAAGATCATCCTGTGGTCTCTCAAGAATATGGTTAATTATGCCACATAGGAAAAGCATTTACAAACCTGTCCATCCACTTGCCTTGAGGTTGTGACTATACCTAAACTCTCACTGATGTGAGAACTAATTCCCTTAAGGCATTTAGAAAACATATTCTGAAATAGGTATCATGACTTGTTTGTGAAAAGATGCATAGGTTGAGTATGAATTCGAATTATGTATTTAAGAAAAAAGACTAAGTAGTTGAAACCTATTCCAAGTGTGGGGTAGTGTAAGTGTCTCTTAGAGGGAAGCCCGCGGGACTTCGGCTTTCAAAACTTATTTCTAAGGTATTCTTTGAAATATCTGGGAATAGGTAGGGGCTCAGCTTCAGTAAGGTTTAGAATAGTGTTTGGAAAGCTTTCAGAGTTAGGCTGTAATGGGTGAAAGTTAATTGCATGTTATAAATCATACCAGTTTATTAGCAGCAGGTGGGATAAATCCTGAAGTAAGTGGAGAATTAATGAGAGAGTGCTCTATACCTAAAGCATTTTACAAGATATATTTAAGATATGCATATATGACAGATATAGAAGATAGATATAAGAGAGAGAGAACATGTGGGTGAGCTAGCTGTAAATAAAAGGCCTGGCAAGAAATAGTAGGAAGGCACTGACGAGGTGTCACGCTCTGAAACTGCAGGTATCTGCCACTAAACACCTTGATTTGAGGACCCACGTTGCTGAAGCCACAAAAATAATGGGTTGTGTATCTGAAGAGATTATAAAAAATGACTGCCTGAAAAAAGGCCAATTATTGTTTTCTAAAAGTATTTATTCTGGGCTCCTAGCACCGGTGAGCTGAAGTTTGTTCTTCTAAAAACACCAGAAGGCTGGCAAGGGACTAAAGGAAAACCGATATGTAGAATGAAAGCTTGTTAATCCTTAGAGATTCCACACTGACTTTTCTTAGGAGTTAGTCTTATTTCCCAGCTCTCTCATATCTTCACAGTTGTCTTCACTGGCCCTTTATCTTATCAGTTTGTCAATATATAAAAATGTCCACATAGAATTATCACCACTTCCCTTGATCTTGAGTCCCCTATCGCTCAATATCTTCACTTCTTTGTAGCCGAATTTGAAAGAAAAGTCTCTACCCACTGCTTGCCTCTTTCCTCCGGATTGTCACACCCATCACTCCACAGAAGCCAGCTTCTGGAGGTTACCCACAGCCTCTGACCTGCCTGTCTGCCACATCTAAAGGCTTCTTTTCAGCTGTTATCCTCCTTGACCTCTGTGGCATTTACCATAACAAAGCATCCTTTGTCTTCCGAATCACTACTTTCCTGCAATTTTCCTCTTAATTTTTTGACTGCTATTTACAGGTGTCCTTCTAAGTTTCTTTTCCTTCTGGGAGCTTGGGAATATTGGTATTACCAAAGGATGAATTCTTGGTTCTTTGATGTTCTGATTCTCTTATCCATTTCCATCTCAACTGTGCTTGATTTCCACAAACCTCTGTCTCCAGTTCAGACCTCGTGTGGGAGCTGCTAGTTACCAGCTTCACCTGGCAGGACTTAAGGCCTCTTAAAGATCACAGAGCTGTTCCATGGTAAGCTTTCTCCTCCTCTGCACTTCTGCTCTCTTCATGGAGTTACTTCGCAGGCATTTCCCGCTGGAAACTTTGGCATCTGTGACTCCTCTTTTTCACATCCCCAGGAACCAGTCAGTAAGTCTTGTTGATGGCATGTCCAAACTACCTTTGGGATTCCTTTTCCCTTCCTTTATTTTTTTTTCTGCCTTTCCCTTCTTTGGCTCTCCTCGTTTCTCAGTGAGTTTAGACAGTCTATCATCAGAGAGTCTCCTAATAATGGTTTCGTCTTCAGGCAGCTCAGTGCCTCTCCTCACTTCTCCCAAATTACCTGTTTCTGATACCTTTCCCTTTTCATGTCTGTTTCCTTCCTAAAATGACAAATAATTCCTCAGTACCAAGAGTGTTATGTTAATTAGCACAGTCTTTGTGGCTTTTCCTCATCTGTTCCCAGGCGACCTTTTCAGCGTTGTCTTTTCTGTGTCTTTTCCACGATGTCTCCTCTTGAATCTCCTCCTGAACTTCTAACTCTGCAGTCCCTCTGGACTACTTGTTGCCACCCCAGATATGTCATGCCTGTCTGAGCCTTGATTATTCTTCAGATGCTTTCCTTGTTTGGAATTTCCTTCTGCTGCTCTTTGCCTCCTAATGAATATTTTCTTCAAGTCCCAGTTCTTGTGCTGCTGCCTCAGAAGACTTTAACTCCCCCTCCAGGGGCAGAATGAAGCCCTATTCGCTTCTCTTCTCATCTGCATACTTTGAGAAGTAGTGGAGCAGGGTGGGGAGGTTGTGAGTTTTGATGTCATTCCAACATCAGTGCCAGTCACAGCTTCTCCACATTCTAGCTAATTTGCTAAGTTATTTAATCTCTCTTAGTATGTTGTTTCAATCATTTCTAAAATGGATCACTGATATGTTCCTCCCAAAGATGCTAATATTTATTGAGAGTTTGTAGTGTGCCAGTCACTCTTTTAAGATTTTGACATGAATTAACTCATCTAATTAAGGAGTAGATTTAAAGAGCCTGTCACATCATAACTATGTGCCAGCAGCAAACACTTACCACGCTGTATCATCACTCCTGGTTTATGAAGCTCTCTTACACTGCTAGACCATGTGCTTTCTGAAGGTAGGAACTAAGTCCTTCATCCATCACCTTCTTTATCTGGTACAGCATTAGCATATAACAAGTGGTAAATAATTGCGGAATTTTTTGAAATTACAGCAAAGCAGAGTTGATCATTGAACTGATACTGGATTACATGCAGTTTGTTAATTTGGTAAATGGATTTCCATGATCAAATATGGGAATATTCTAGCCAAGATTACATATAAAGGCATCAGTATTTTAAAATGCTACCTTTTGTGTTAAAATAGAGTAAGTCACATGTCATAAGGTTGTTTAATTTAAAATAGATGCTACTTTTATCTTCTTGTTGACATGTGCTCCTTTTTTAAATAAGGCTATTTTTCTGGGGGATAGAGTGAACAAGATTAGGACTGGATAAGTTTCTGATAAGAAAGAAGTTAAGATAAACAAAATTATTTGAGGTTAGGTGAGATTTTTCTTACAGTTTAATTTTGGTTTTGTGATTTCAGGGGGCCACATGACCAATATTGACATTTCTATCATACTTTGAATGTGATATTCAAATTAGATATTCAAATACCTAATAAGAACTCAGAATGGCCCACTAGATCTGGTTCCTGGGGTTTTTGGTTAACTCAGAAGATGCAAGACATGGTCAGAATTGAGAACCTTGAGGGTCCCCTTAGAGAGATGGTTCTCTCCTCCAAGTCTGTTTCATTGTGACCCAAATGTGCTAAGAAGGGTTTAGATAGATGCTCTCTTTTGTCCAAAAATGGAAGAGATGTTGGAGTAGATGCATATACCTCATTGTCCCTGATTCTGCTTCTTAGAGATTGCTTTGTACCTACCACAACCCAGAGTAGAACAAAACAAAACAGCTTCTTTATGGGACATTCCCAAGAGGAGTTGGGTGCATGTTTGAGTGGATGTATATAGCAGGGTGCTAAGGAAACATCCTGAAAAGTCAAGTCCTCATTAAGAGGTAAGCATGCAGCGAAGGAAAGAAATTTGGGAAGAGGGAATAAAATAAGGGTGTAGCTTGAATAGTTTATTACTTAAAAAAATATTTTTGTGACAAAAGCAAAGGCAAAAAGAGCAAAAATAAACAAATGGGACCACATCAAACTGAAAAGCTTCTGCAGGCAAAGGAAACCATCAACAATATTAAAAGGCAACCTATAAAATGGGAGAAAGTATTTAAGAATTATATATGTGATAAGTGGTTAATATATATAAAGTCCCACACAGCCCAAAAGAAAAGGACAGCAATAACAGCAACCCTGGAAGACAGCTCACTGATGTTCCACAGAAAATCCAGTCTTACTTGAACAAAACTTAATTCCTTTCCTTTTTTTCCCTTCCTTCCCAATCTTAACTCCTGCATTTTTAAGCTTGGTGAATGGCATCACTGCTTAGTCTTATAAGCCAGAAATTTGGGCATTATCTCAGATTTTTCCATTCCTCTGTATTCCACATCCAACTAACCGGTCAGCAAGTTTTCTTAAGTCAATTTCCTTAGTATTTCCAAAACAGGTCACATTCCCCTGACACCCACCGCCACCTATTCTCACTGCCTTTGTTTAGGCCAACATTGTTTCTTGTCTTGAAAGCTATAGCAGCTTTGCTCATCTGTCATCATGGTATCCAGTTTTTTGTTTTTGTTTTTGTTTTTGTTTTTTTGCCTGCGTATGGCATAGTGGACCCCTCTTCCTTTCCTCCTATGTGTGCAAAACATGTAAGGAACAAATGCAAAGTTCTCCTTCTGAAATGCTTTGAATAGTTGTTTCAGCTCTGGGCTCATTGGTTTGATTTTATGCTATGAGGTTTGCTGGAGAAATAGTGATATCATCAGACTGTGCTTCAAGGGAAGGTGAGGACAGCCTGGCTCTGAATGATATCTGGAAGAGTAAGAGTCCAAGAGGTTGTTCTGCCATTTTCCTAGAGCAGTAAAAACAACCAGTCCACCCAAAGAGGGATTAGAGTTGACAATTCTCCCCAAGCTGTATACTTTCTCTCTTGGTCTGCATTTTGTACTTCTCTGCTTGTACTTCTCAGAAAAATTACTTCTAGTATTTTTTTAAATTTTTTTAACGTTTATTTATTTTTGAGACAGAGAGAGACAGAGCATGAACGGGGGAGGGTCAGAGAGAGGGAGACACAGAATCTGAAACAGGCTCCAGGCTCTGAGCTGTCAGCACAGAGCCCGACGCAGGGCTCGAACTCACAGACCGCAAGATCATGACCTGAGCCGAAGTCAGCTGCTTAACCGACTGAGCCACCCAGGCACCCCAAATTACTTCTAGTATTGACTGATGGTCAACCTGACTGGCAGCAGTTGAAGCATCAGGAAAACTCTCACAAGGACTCTTGCCACTGTCAGTTTTATCATCTTCTCCTTTTCTTTCTTAAACTCTTGTTGTTGTTAAGTAGGAGGAAGTAAGATAGAAAGTTTTCTAGATGAGCAAAATGACTGAAAGTTGCTTGAGTGCTAAAAATGACTAATTTGCCAATTTGTGAGATTTGCTGCCCAAGCTGCACACATCCTGAGTCTAACTAGCCAACTTGGAATTAAACTAGGTGGGCTTGATTTCTTTTCTCAGAGAATCCAGCAAATAGTTTCCCACATAGTCTACTGTGACTTTAATGGGTCCTTTAGAGCCCAGGATTCATTCTCCATGAGGAGTATCATTCTAGAATTCCAATTCCATACTGTTACTTTCCTTCCTTCTGTCCTTCCTTCTGTCCTTCCTTCTGTCCTTCCTTCT